>NW_028165396.1:45000-212500 GCF_964263955.1 Coregonus lavaretus | reverse complement strand
TCAGTTAGTTACCACCCACACCACAAGGTCATGATCGTCTGGTCAGTTAGTTACCACCCCCATCACAAGGTCATGATCGTCTGGTCAGTTAGTTACCACCCCCATCACAAGGTCATGATCGTCTGGTCAGTTAGTTACCACCCCCACCACAAGGTCATGATCGTCTGGTCAGTTAGTTACCACCCCCATCACAAGGTCATGATCGTCTGGTCAGTTAGTTACCACCCCCATCACAAGGTCATGATCGTCTGGTCAGTTAGTTACCACCCCCACCACAAGGTCATGATCGTCTGATCAGTTAGTTACCACCCCCACCACAAGGTCATGATCGTCTGGTCAGTTAGTTACCACCTACACCACAAGGTCATGATCGTCTGGTCAGTTAGTTACCACCTACACCACAAGGTCATGTTAATCTGTCCAATGGGTCTGTGTAAATCTGTTCTGTACATAACACGTGTTATTTCTGTTTAGTAGACATAGTAAACAGTCAACAGAACAGTGAACTCAAACACTTTGCAACAAAAATGGACTTGAGAGGACAATATGTCTACACATGGATACTGTTAGAGAGGCATAAATATCAGACCCCTACCCCACTGGGGAGGAGAGACAACACATCAGATTGGGTTAGGGTTAGTATAATATCAGACCCCTACCCCACTGGGGAGGAGACAACAACACATCAGATTGGGTTAGGGTTAGTATAATATCAGACCCCTACCCCACTGGGGAGGAGACAACAACACATCAGATTGGGTTAGGGTTAGTATAATATCAGACCCCTACCCCACTGTGGAGGAGACAACAACACATCAGATTGGGTTAGGGTTAGTATAATATCAGACCCCTACCCACACTGGGGAGGAGAGACAACACATTAGATTGGGTTAGGGTTAGCATAATATCAGACCCCTACACCACTGTGGAGGAGACAACAACACATCAGATTGGGTTATGGTTAGTATAATATCAGACCCCTACCCCACTGGGGAGGAGACAACAACACATCAGATTGGGTTAGGGTTAGGGTTAGTATAATATCAGACCCCTACCCCACTGGGGAGGAGACAACAACACATCAGATTGGGTTAGGGTTAGTATAATATCAGACCCCTACCCCACTGTGGAGGAGACAACAACACATCAGAATGGGTTAGGGTTAGGGTTAGTATAATATCAGACCCCTACCCCACTGGGGAGGAGACAACACATCAGATTGGGTTAGGGTTAGTATAATATCAGACCCCTACCCCACTGGGGAGGAGACAACAACACATCAGATTGGGTTAGGGTTAGTATAATATCAGACCCCTACCCCACTGTGGTGGAGACAACAACACATCAGATTGGGTTAGGGTTAGGGTTAGTATAATATCAGACCCCTACCCCACTGGGGAGGAGACAACAACACATCAGATTGGGTTAGGGTTAGTATAATATCAGACCCCTACCCCACTGGGGAGGAGACAACAACAACACATCAGATTGGGTTAGGGTTAGTATAATATCAGACCCCTACCCCACTGGGGAGGAGACAACAACACATCAGATTGGGTTAGGGTTAGGGTTAGTATAATATCAGACCCCTACCCCACTGGGGAGGAGACAACAACACATCAGAATGGGTTAGGGTTAGTATAATATCAGACCCCTACCCCACTGGGGAGGAGACAACAACACATCAGATTGGGTTAGGGTTAGTATAATATCAGACCCCTACCCCACTGGGGAGGAGACAACAACACATCAGATTGGGTTAGGGTTAGTATAATATCAGACCCCTACCCCACTGGGGAGGAGACAACAACAACACATCAGATTGGGTTAGGGTTAGTATAATATCAGACCCCTACCCCACTGGGGAGGAGACAACAACACATCAGATTGGGTTAGGGTTAGTATAATATCAGACCCCTACCCCACTGGGGAGGAGACAACAACACATCAGATTGGGTTAGGGTTAGTATAATATCAGACCCCTACATCAGATTGGGTTAGGGTTAGTATAATATCAGACCCCTACCCCACTGGGGAGGAGACAACAACACATCAGATTGGGTTAGGGTTAGTATAATATCAGACCCCTACCCCACTGTGGAGGAGACAACAACACATCAGATTGGGTTAGGGTTAGGGTTAGTATAATATCAGACCCCTACCACACTGGGGAGGAGACAACAACACATCAGATTGGGTTAGGGTTAGGGTTAGTATAATATCAGACCCCTACCCCACTGGGGAGGAGACAACAACACATTAGATTGGGTTAGGGTTAGTATAATATCAGACCCCTACCCCACTGGGGAGGAGACAACAACACATCAGATTGGGTTAGGGTTAGTATAATATCATACCCCTACCCCACTGGGGAGGAGACAACAACACATCAGATTGGGTTAGGGTTAGTATAATATCAGACCCCTACCCCACTGGGGAGGAGACAACACATCAGATTGGGTTAGGGTTAGTATAATATCAGACCCCTACCCCACTGGGGAGGAGACAACAACACATCAGAATGGGTTAGGGTTAGGGTTAGTATAATATCAGACCCCTACCCCACTGTGGAGGAGACAACAACACATCAGATTGGGTTAGGGTTAGGGTTAGTATAATATCAGACCCCTACCCCACTGGGGAGGAGACAACAACACATCAGATTGGGTTAGGGTTAGTATAATATCAGACCCCTACCCCACTGGGGAGTAGACAACAACACATCACCCCTACCCCACTGGGGAGGAGACAACACATCAGATTGGGTTAGGGTTAGTATAATATCAGACCCCTACCCCACTGTGGAGGAGACAACAACACATCAGATTGGGTTAGGGTTAGTATAATATCAGACCCCTACCCCACTGGGGAGGAGACAACAACACATTAGATTGGGTTAGGGTTAGTATAATATCAGACCCCTACCCCACTGGGGAGGAGACAACAACACATCAGATTGGGTTAGGGTTAGTATAATATCAGACCCCTACCCCACTGTGGAGGAGACAACAACACATCAGATTGGGTTAGGGTTAGTATAATATCAGACCCCTACCCCACTGGGGAGGAGACAACAACACATCAGATTGGGTTAGGGTTAGTATAATATCAGACCCCTACCCCACTGGGGAGGAGACAACAACACATCAGATTGGGTTAGGGTTAGTATAATATCAGACCCCTACCCCACTGGGGAGGAGACAACAACACATCAGATTGGGTTAGGGTTAGTATAATATCAGACCCCTACCCCACTGGGGAGGAGACAACAACACATCAGATTGGGTTAGGGTTAGTATAATATCAGACCCCTACCCCACTGTGGAGGAGACAACAACACATCAGAATGGGTTAGGGTTAGGGTTAGTATAATATCAGACCCCTACCCCACTGGGGAGGAGAGACAACACATTAGATTGGGTTAGGGTTAGTATAATATCAGACCCCTACCCCACTGTGGAGGAGACAACAACACATCAGAATGGGTTAGGGTTAGGGTTAGTATAATATCAGACCCCTACCCCACTGGGGAGGAGACAACACATCAGATTGGGTTAGGGTTAGTATAATATCAGACCCCTACCCCACTGTGGAGGAGACAACACATCAGATTGGGTTAGGGTTAGTATAATATCAGACCCCTACCCCACTGGGGAGGAGACAACAACACATCAGATTGGGTTAGGGTTAGTATAATATCAGACCCCTACCCCACTGTGGAGGAGACAACAACACATCAGATTGGGTTAGGGTTAGTATAATATCAGACCCCTACCCCACTGGGGAGGAGACAACAACACATCAGATTGGGTTAGGGTTAGTATAATATCAGACCCCTACCCCACTGGGGAGGAGACAACAACACATCAAATTGGGTTAGGGTTAGTATAATATCAGACCCCTACCCCACTGGGGAGGAGACAACAACACATCAGATTGGTTTAGGGTTAGTATAATATCAGACCCCTACCCCACTGGGGAGGAGACAACAACACATCAGATTGGGTTAGGGTTAGTATAATATCAGACCCCTACCCCACTGGGGAGGAGACAACAACACATCAGATTGGGTTAGGGTTAGTATAATATCAGACCCCTACCCCACTGGGGAGGAGACAACAACACATCAGATTGGGTTAGGGTTAGTATAATATCAGACCCCTACCCCACTGTGGAGGAGACAACAACACATCAGAATGGGTTAGGGTTAGGGTTAGTATAATATCAGACCCCTACCCCACTGGGGAGGAGACAACACATCAGATTGGGTTAGGGTTAGTATAATACCAGACCCCTACCCCACTGTGGAGGAGACAACACATCAGATTGGGTTAGGGTTAGTATAATATCAGACCCCTACCCCACTGGGGAGGAGACAACAACACATCAGATTGGGTTAGGGTTAGTATAATATCAGACCCCTACCCCACTGGGGAGGAGACAACAACACATCAGATTGGGTTAGGGTTAGTATAATATCAGACCCCTACCCCACTGGGGAGGAGACAACAACACATCAGATTGGGTTAGGGTTAGTATAATATCAGACCCCTACCCCACTGGGGAGGAGACAACAACACATCAGATTGGGTTAGGGTTAGTATAATATCAGACCCCTACCCCACTGTGGAGGAGACAACAACACATCAGAATGGGTTAGGGTTAGGGTTAGTATAATATCAGACCCCTACCCCACTGGGGAGGAGACAACACATCAGATTGGGTTAGGGTTAGTATAATATCAGACCCCTACCCCACTGTGGAGGAGACAACACATCAGATTGGGTTAGGGTTAGTATAATATCAGACCCCTACCCCACTGGGGAGGAGACAACAACACATCAGATTGGGTTAGGGTTAGTATAATATCAGACCCCTACCCCACTGGGGAGGAGACAACAACACATCAGATTGGGTTAGGGTTAGTATAATATCAGACCCCTACCCCACTGTGGAGGAGACAACAACACATCAGAATGGGTTAGGGTTAGGGTTAGTATAATATCAGACCCCTACCCCACTGGGGAGGAGACAACACATCAGATTGGGTTAGGGTTAGTATAATATCAGACCCCTACCCCACTGTGGAGGAGACAACACATCAGATTGGGTTAGGGTTAGTATAATATCAGACCCCTACCCCACTGGGGAGGAGACAACAACACATCAGATTGGGTTAGGGTTAGTATAATATCAGACCCCTACCCCACTGGGGAGGAGACAACAACACATCAGATTGGGTTAGGGTTAGTATAATATCAGACCCCTACCCCACTGGGGAGGAGACAACAACACATTAGATTGGGTTAGGGTTAGTATAATATCAGACCCCTACCCCACTGGGGAGGAGACAACAACACATCAGATTGGGTTAGGGTTAGTATAATATCATACCCCTACCCCACTGGGGAGGAGACAACAACACATCAGATTGGGTTAGGGTTAGTATAATATCAGACCCCTACCCCACTGGGGAGGAGACAACACATCAGATTGGGTTAGGGTTAGTATAATATCAGACCCCTACCCCACTGGGGAGGAGACAACAACACATCAGAATGGGTTAGGGTTAGGGTTAGTATAATATCAGACCCCTACCCCACTGTGGAGGAGACAACAACACATCAGATTGGGTTAGGGTTAGGGTTAGTATAATATCAGACCCCTACCCCACTGGGGAGGAGACAACAACACATCAGATTGGGTTAGGGTTAGTATAATATCAGACCCCTACCCCACTGGGGAGTAGACAACAACACATCACCCCTACCCCACTGGGGAGGAGACAACACATCAGATTGGGTTAGGGTTAGTACAATATCAGACCCCTACTCCACTGTGGAGGAGACAACAACACATCAGATTGGGTTAGGGTTAGTATAATATCAGACCCCTACCCCACTGGGGAGGAGACAACAACACATCAGATTGGGTTAGGGTTAGTATAATATCAGACCCCTACCCCACTGGGGAGGAGACAACAACACATCAGATTGGGTTAGGGTTAGTATAATATCAGACCCCTACCCCACTGTGGAGGAGACAACAACACATCAGATTGGGTTAGGGTTAGTATAATATCAGACCCCTACCCCACTGGGGAGGAGACAACAACACATCAGATTGGGTTAGGGTTAGTATAATATCAGACCCCTACCCCACTGGGGAGGAGACAACAATACATCAGATTGTGTTAGGGTTAGTATAATATCAGACCCCTACCCCACTGGGGAGGAGACAACAACACATCAGATTGGGTTAGGGTTAGTATAATATCAGACCCCTACCCCACTGTGGAGGAGACAACAACACATCAGAATGGGTTAGGGTTAGGGTTAGTATAATATCAGACCCCTACCCCACTGGGGAGGAGAGACAACACATTAGATTGGGTTAGGGTTAGTATAATATCAGACCCCTACCCCACTGTGGAGGAGACAACAACACATCAGAATGGGTTAGGGTTAGGGTTAGTATAATATCAGACCCCTACCCCACTGGGGAGGAGACAACACATCAGATTGGGTTAGGGTTAGTATAATATCAGACCCCTACCCCACTGTGGAGGAGACAACACATCAGATTGGGTTAGGGTTAGTATAATATCAGACCCCTACCCCACTGGGGAGGAGACAACAACACATCAAATTGGGTTAGGGTTAGTATAATATCAGACCCCTACCCCACTGTGGAGGAGACAACAACACATCAGATTGGGTTAGGGTTAGTATAATATCAGACCCCTACCCCACTGGGGAGGAGACAACAACACATCAGATTGGGTTAGGGTTAGTATAATATCAGACCCCTACCCCACTGGGGAGGAGACAACAACACATCAAATTGGGTTAGGGTTAGTATAATATCAGACCCCTACCCCACTGGGGAGGAGACAACAACACATCAGATTGGTTTAGGGTTAGTATAATATCAGACCCCTACCCCACTGGGGAGGAGACAACAACACATCAGATTGGGTTAGGGTTAGTATAATATCAGACCCCTACCCCACTGGGGAGGAGACAACAACACATCAGATTGGGTTAGGGTTAGTATAATATCAGACCCCTACCCCACTGGGGAGGAGACAACAACACATCAGATTGGGTTAGGGTTAGTATAATATCAGACCCCTACCCCACTGTGGAGGAGACAACAACACATCAGAATGGGTTAGGGTTAGGGTTAGTATAATATCAGACCCCTACCCCACTGGGGAGGAGACAACACATCAGATTGGGTTAGGGTTAGTATAATACCAGACCCCTACCCCACTGTGGAGGAGACAACACATCAGATTGGGTTAGGGTTAGTATAATATCAGACCCCTACCCCACTGGGGAGGAGACAACAACACATCAGATTGGGTTAGGGTTAGTATAATATCAGACCCCTACCCCACTGGGGAGGAGACAACAACACATCAGATTGGGTTAGGGTTAGTATAATATCAGACCCCTACCCCACTGGGGAGGAGACAACAACACATCAGATTGGGTTAGGGTTAGTATAATATCAGACCCCTACCCCACTGGGGAGGAGACAACAACACATCAGATTGGGTTAGGGTTAGTATAATATCAGACCCCTACCCCACTGTGGAGGAGACAACAACACATCAGAATGGGTTAGGGTTAGGGTTAGTATAATATCAGACCCCTACCCCACTGGGGAGGAGACAACACATCAGATTGGGTTAGGGTTAGTATAATATCAGACCCCTACCCCACTGTGGAGGAGACAACACATCAGATTGGGTTAGGGTTAGTATAATATCAGACCCCTACCCCACTGGGGAGGAGACAACAACACATCAGATTGGGTTAGGGTTAGTATAATATCAGACCCCTACCCCACTGGGGAGGAGACAACAACACATCAGATTGGGTTAGGGTTAGTATAATATCAGACCCCTACCCCACTGTGGAGGAGACAACAACACATCAGAATGGGTTAGGGTTAGGGTTAGTATAATATCAGACCCCTACCCCACTGGGGAGGAGACAACACGTCAGATTGGGTTAGGGTTAGTATAATATCAGACCCCTACCCCACTGTGGAGGAGACAACACATCAGATTGGGTTAGGGTTAGTATAATATCAGACCCCTACCCCACTGGGGAGGAGACAACAACACATCAGATTGGGTTAGGGTTAGTATAATATCAGACCCCTACCCCACTGGGGAGGAGACAACAACACATCAGATTGGGTTAGGGTTAGTATAATATCAGACCCCTACCCCACTGGGGAGGAGACAACAACACATCAGATTGGGTTAGGTTTAGTGTAATATCAGACCCCTACCCCACTGTGGAGGAGACAACAACACATCAGATTGGGTTAGGGTTAGTATAATATCAGACCCCTACCCCACTGGGGAGGAGACAACAACACATCAGATTGGGTTAGGGTTAGGGTTAGTATAATATCAGACCCCTACCCCACTGGGGAGGAGACAACAACACATCAGATTGGGTTAGGGTTAGGGTTAGTATAATATCAGACCCCTACCCCACTGTGGAGGAGACAACAACACATCAGATTGGGTTAGGGTTAGTATAATATCAGACCCCTACCCCACTGTGGAGGAGACAACAACACATCAGATTGGGTTAGGGTTAGTATAATATCAGACCCCTACCCCACTGGGGAGGAGACAACAACACATCAGATTGGGTTAGGGTTAGTATAATATCAGACCCCTACCCCACTGGGGAGGAGACAACAACACATCAGATTGGGTTAGGGTTAGTATAATATCAGACCCCTACCCCACTGGGGAGGAGACAACAACACATCAGATTGGGTTAGGTTTAGTGTAATATCAGACCCCTACCCCACTGTGGAGGAGACAACAACACATCAGATTGGGTTAGGGTTAGTATAATATCAGACCCCTACCCCACTGGGGAGGAGACAACAACACATCAGATTGGGTTAGGGTTAGGGTTAGTATAATATCAGACCCCTACCCCACTGGGGAGGAGACAACAACACATCAGATTGGGTTAGGGTTAGGGTTAGTATAATATCAGACCCCTACCCCACTGTGGAGGAGACAACAACACATCAGATTGGGTTAGGGTTAGTATAATATCAGACCCCTACCCCACTGTGGAGGAGACAACAACACATCAGATTGGGTTAGGGTTAGTATAATATCAGACCCCTACCCCACTGGGGAGGAGACAACAACACATCAGATTGGGTTAGGGTTAGTATAATATCAGACCCCTACCCCACTGGGGAGGAGACAACAACACATCAGATTGGGTTAGGGTTAGTATAATATCAGACCCCTACCCCACTGGGGAGGAGACAACAACACATTAGATTGGGTTAGGGTTAGTATAATATCAGACCCCTACCCCACTGGGGAGGAGACAACAACACATCAGATTTGGTTAGGGCTGGTATAATATCAGACCCCTACCCCACTGGGGAGGAGACAACAACACATCAGATTGGGTTAGGGTTAGGGTTAGTATAATATCAGACCCCTACCCCACTGGGGAGGAGACAACAACACATCAGATTGGGTTAGGGTTAGTATAAAATCATACCCCTACCCCACTGGGGAGGAGACAACAACACATCAGATTTGGTTAGGGTTAGGGTTAGTATAATATCAGACCCCTACCCCACTGGGGAGGAGACAACACATCAGATTGGGTTAGGGTTAGTATAATATCAGACCCCTACATCAGATTGGGTTAGGGTTAGTATAATTTCAGACCCCTACCCCACTGGGGAGGAGACAACAACACATCAGATTGGGTTAGGGTTAGGGTTAGTATAATATCAGACCCCTACCCCACTGGGGAGGAGACAACAACACATCAGATTGGGTTAGGGTTAGTATAATATCAGACCCCTACCCCACTGTGGAGGAGACAACAACACATCAGATTGGGTTAGGGTTAGGGTTAGTATAATATCAGATCCCTACCCCACTGGGGAGGAGACAACAACACATCAGATTGGGTTAGGGTTAGGGTTAGTATAATATCAGACCCCTACCCCACTGTGGAGGAGACAACAACACATCAGATTGGGTTAGGGTTAGGGTTAGTATAATATCAGACCCCTACCCCACTGTGGAGGAGACAACAACACATCAGATTGGGTTAGGGTTAGTATAATATCAGACCCCTACCCCACTGTGGAGGAGACAACAACACATCAGAATGGGTTAGGGTTAGGGTTAGTATAATATCAGATCCCTACCCCACTGGGGAGGAGACAGCAACACATCAGATTGGGTTAGGGTTAGTATGATATCAGACCCCTACCCCACTGGGGAGGAGACAACAACACATAAGATTGGATTAGGGTTAGTATAATATCATATCCCTATCTCACTGTGGAGGAGACAACAACACATCAGATTGGGTTAGGGTTAGTATAATATCAGACCCCTACCCCACTGTGGAGGAGACAACAACACATAAGATTGGGTTAGGGTTAGTATAATATCATATCCCTACCCCACTGTGGAGGAGACAACAACACATCAGATTGGGTTAGGGTTAGTATAATATCAGACCCCTACCCCACTGTGGAGGAGACAACAACACCTCAGATTGGGTTAGGGTTAGTATAATATCAGACCCCTACCCCACTGGGGAGGAGACAACAACACATGAGATTGGGTTAGGGTTAGTATAATATCAGACCCCTACCCCACTGGGGAGGAGACAACAACACATCAGATTGGGTTAGGGTTAGTATAATATCAGACCCCTACCCCACTGGGGAGTAGACAACAACACATCACCCCTACCCCACTGGGGAGGAGACAACAGCACATCATTTTGGGTTAGGGTTAGTATAAAATCAGACCCATACCCCACTGGGGAGGAGACAACAACACATCAGATTTGGTTAGGGTTAGTATAATATCAGACCCCTACCCCACTGTGGAGGAGACAACAACACATCAGATTGGGTTAGGGTTAGTATAATATCAGACCCCTACCCCACTGGGGAGGAGACAACAACACATCAGATTGGGTTAGGGTTAGTATAATATCAGACCCCTACCCCACTGGGGAGGAGACAACAACACATCAGATTGGGTTAGGGTTAGTATAATATCAGACCCCTACCCCACTGGGGAGGAGACAACAACACATCAGATTGGGTTAGGGTTAGTATAATATCAGACCCCTACCCCATTGTGGAGGAGACAACAACACATCATATTGGGTTAGGGTTAGTATAATATCAGACCCCTACCCCACTGTGGAGGAGACAACAACACATCAGATTGGGTTAGGGTTAGTATAATATCAGACCCCTACCCCACTGGGGAGGAGACAGCAACACATCAGATTGGGTTAGGGTTAGTATAATATCAGACCCCTACCCCACTGGGGAGGAGACAACAACACATCAGATTGGGTTAGGGTTAGTATAATATCAGACCCCTACCCCACTGGGGAGGAGACAACAACACATCAGATTGGGTTAGGGTTAGTATAATATCAGACCCCTACATCAGATTGGGTTAGGGTTAGTATAATATCAGACCCCTACCCCACTGGGGAGGAGACAACAACACATCAGATTGGGTTAGGGTTAGTATAATATCAGACCCCTACCCCACTGTGGAGGAGACAACAACACATCAGATTGGGTTAGGGTTAGGGTTAGTATAATATCAGACCCCTACCCCACTGGGGAGGAGACAACAACACATCAGATTGGGTTAGGGTTAGGGTTAGTATAATATCAGACCCCTACCCCACTGGGGAGGAGACAACAACACATTAGATTGGGTTAGGGTTAGTATAATATCAGACCCCTACCCCACTGGGGAGGAGACAACAACACATCAGATTGGGTTAGGGTTAGTATAATATCATACCCCTACCCCACTGGGGAGGAGACAACAACACATCAGATTGGGTTAGGGTTAGTATAATATCAGACCCCTACCCCACTGGGGAGGAGACAACACATCAGATTGGGTTAGGGTTAGTATAATATCAGACCCCTACCCCACTGGGGAGGAGACAACAACACATCAGAATGGGTTAGGGTTAGGGTTAGTATAATATCAGACCCCTACCCCACTGTGGAGGAGACAACAACACATCAGATTGGGTTAGGGTTAGGGTTAGTATAATATCAGACCCCTACCCCACTGGGGAGGAGACAACAACACATCAGATTGGGTTAGGGTTAGTATAATATCAGACCCCTACCCCACTGGGGAGTAGACAACAACACATCACCCCTACCCCACTGGGGAGGAGACAACACATCAGATTGGGTTAGGGTTAGTATAATATCAGACCCCTACCCCACTGTGGAGGAGACAACAACACATCAGATTGGGTTAGGGTTAGTATAATATCAGACCCCTACCCCACTGGGGAGGAGACAACAACACATCAGATTGGGTTAGGGTTAGTATAATATCAGACCCCTACCCCACTGGGGAGGAGACAACAACACATCAGATTGGGTTAGGGTTAGTATAATATCAGACCCCTACCCCACTGTGGAGGAGACAACAACACATCAGATTGGGTTAGGGTTAGTATAATATCAGACCCCTACCCCACTGGGGAGGAGACAACAACACATCAGATTGGGTTAGGGTTAGTATAATATCAGACCCCTACCCCACTGGGGAGGAGACAACAACACATCAGATTGGGTTAGGGTTAGTATAATATCAGACCCCTACCCCACTGGGGAGGAGACAACAACACATCAGATTGGGTTAGGGTTAGTATAATATCAGACCCCTACCCCACTGGGGAGGAGACAACAACACATCAGATTGGGTTAGGGTTAGTATAATATCAGACCCCTACCCCACTGTGGAGGAGACAACAACACATCAGAATGGGTTAGGGTTAGGGTTAGTATAATATCAGACCCCTACCCCACTGGGGAGGAGAGACAACACATTAGATTGGGTTAGGGTTAGTATAATATCAGACCCCTACCCCACTGTGGAGGAGACAACAACACATCAGAATGGGTTAGGGTTAGGGTTAGTATAATATCAGACCCCTACCCCACTGGGGAGGAGACAACACATCAGATTGGGTTAGGGTTAGTATAATATCAGACCCCTACCCCACTGTGGAGGAGACAACACATCAGATTGGGTTAGGGTTAGTATAATATCAGACCCCTACCCCACTGGGGAGGAGACAACAACACATCAGATTGGGTTAGGGTTAGTATAATATCAGACCCCTACCCCACTGTGGAGGAGACAACAACACATCAGATTGGGTTAGGGTTAGTATAATATCAGACCCCTACCCCACTGGGGAGGAGACAACAACACATCAGATTGGGTTAGGGTTAGTATAATATCAGACCCCTACCCCACTGGGGAGGAGACAACAACACATCAAATTGGGTTAGGGTTAGTATAATATCAGAGCCCTACCCCACTGGGGAGGAGACAACAACACATCAGATTGGTTTAGGGTTAGTATAATATCAGACCCCTACCCCACTGGGGAGGAGACAACAACACATCAGATTGGGTTAGGGTTAGTATAATATCAGACCCCTACCCCACTGGGGAGGAGACAACAACACATCAGATTGGGTTAGGGTTAGTATAATATCAGACCCCTACCCCACTGGGGAGGAGACAACAACACATCAGATTGGGTTAGGGTTAGTATAATATCAGACCCCTACCCCACTGTGGAGGAGACAACAACACATCAGAATGGGTTAGGGTTAGGGTTAGTATAATATCAGACCCCTACCCCACTGGGGAGGAGACAACACATCAGATTGGGTTAGGGTTAGTATAATACCAGACCCCTACCCCACTGTGGAGGAGACAACACATCAGATTGGGTTAGGGTTAGTATAATATCAGACCCCTACCCCACTGGGGAGGAGACAACAACACATCAGATTGGGTTAGGGTTAGTATAATATCAGACCCCTACCCCACTGGGGAGGAGACAACAACACATCAGATTGGGTTAGGGTTAGTATAATATCAGACCCCTACCCCACTGTGGAGGAGACAACAACACATCAGATTGGGTTAGGGTTAGTATAATATCAGACCCCTACCCCACTGGGGAGGAGACAACAACACATCAGATTGGGTTAGGGTTAGTATAATATCAGACCCCTACCCCACTGTGGAGGAGACAACAACACATCAGAATGGGTTAGGGTTAGGGTTAGTATAATATCAGACCCCTACCCCACTGGGGAGGAGACAACACATCAGATTGGGTTAGGGTTAGTATAATATCAGACCCCTACCCCACTGTGGAGGAGACAACACATCAGATTGGGTTAGGGTTAGTATAATATCAGACCCCTACCCCACTGGGGAGGAGACAACAACACATCAGATTGGGTTAGGGTTAGTATAATATCAGACCCCTACCCCACTGGGGAGGAGACAACAACACATCAGATTGGGTTAGGGTTAGTATAATATCAGACCCCTACCCCACTGTGGAGGAGACAACAACACATCAGAATGGGTTAGGGTTAGGGTTAGTATAATATCAGACCCCTACCCCACTGGGGAGGAGACAACACATCAGATTGGGTTAGGGTTAGTATAATATCAGACCCCTACCCCACTGTGGAGGAGACAACACATCAGATTGGGTTAGGGTTAGTATAATATCAGACCCCTACCCCACTGGGGAGGAGACAACAACACATCAGATTGGGTTAGGGTTAGTATAATATCAGACCCCTACCCCACTGGGGAGGAGACAACAACACATCAGATTGGGTTAGGGTTAGTATAATATCAGACCCCTACCCCACTGGGGAGGAGACAACAACACATTAGATTGGGTTAGGGTTAGTATAATATCAGACCCCTACCCCACTGGGGAGGAGACAACAACACATCAGATTGGGTTAGGGTTAGTATAATAATATACCCCTACCCCACTGGGGAGGAGACAACAACACATCAGATTGGGTTAGGGTTAGTATAATATCAGACCCCTACCCCACTGGGGAGGAGACAACACATCAGATTGGGTTAGGGTTAGTATAATATCAGACCCCTACCCCACTGGGGAGGAGACAACAACACATCAGAATGGGTTAGGGTTAGGGTTAGTATAATATCAGACCCCTACCCCACTGTGGAGGAGACAACAACACATCAGATTGGGTTAGGGTTAGGGTTAGTATAATATCAGACCCCTACCCCACTGGGGAGGAGACAACAACACATCAGATTGGGTTAGGGTTAGTATAATATCAGACCCCTACCCCACTGGGGAGTAGACAACAACACATCACCCCTACCCCACTGGGGAGGAGACAACACATCAGATTGGGTTAGGGTTAGTATAATATCAGACCCCTACCCCACTGTGGAGGAGACAACAACACATCAGATTGGGTTAGGGTTAGTATAATATCAGACCCCTACCCCACTGGGGAGGAGACAACAACACATCAGATTGGGTTAGGGTTAGTATAATATCAGACCCCTACCCCACTGGGGAGGAGACAACAACACATCAGATTGGGTTAGGGTTAGTATAATATCAGACCCCTACCCCACTGTGGAGGAGACAACAACACATCAGATTGGGTTAGGGTTAGTATAATATCAGACCCCTACCCCACTGGGGAGGAGACAACAACACATCAGATTGGGTTAGGGTTAGTATAATATCAGACCCCTACCCCACTGGGGAGGAGACAACAACACATCAGATTGGGTTAGGGTTAGTATAATATCAGACCCCTACCCCACTGGGGAGGAGACAACAACACATCAGATTGGGTTAGGGTTAGTATAATATCAGACCCCTACCCCACTGTGGAGGAGACAACAACACATCAGAATGGGTTAGGGTTAGGGTTAGTATAATATCAGACCCCTACCCCACTGGGGAGGAGAGACAACACATTAGATTGGGTTAGGGTTAGTATAATATCAGACCCCTACCCCATTGTGGAGGAGACAACAACACATCAGAATGGGTTAGGGTTAGGGTTAGTATAATATCAGACCCCTACCCCACTGGGGAGGAGACAACACATCAGATTGGGTTAGGGTTAGTATAATATCAGACCCCTACCCCACTGTGGAGGAGACAACACATCAGATTGGGTTAGGGTTAGTATAATATCAGACCCCTACCCCACTGGGGAGGAGACAACAACACATCAAATTGGGTTAGGGTTAGTATAATATCAGACCCCTACCCCACTGGGGAGGAGACAACAACACATCAGATTGGGTTAGGGTTAGTATAATATCAGACCCCTACCCCACTGTGGAGGAGACAACAACACATCAGAATGGGTTAGGGTTAGGGTTAGTATAATATCAGACCCCTACCCCACTGGGGAGGAGACAACACATCAGATTGGGTTAGGGTTAGTATAATACCAGACCCCTACCCCACTGTGGAGGAGACAACACATCAGATTGGGTTAGGGTTAGTATAATATCAGACCCCTACCCCACTGGGGAGGAGACAACAACACATCAGATTGGGTTAGGGTTAGTATAATATCAGACCCCTACCCCACTGGGGAGGAGACAACAACACATCAGATTGGGTTAGGGTTAGTATAATATCAGACCCCTACCCCACTGGGGAGGAGACAACAACACATCAGATTGGGTTAGGGTTAGTATAATATCAGACCCCTACCCCACTGGGGAGGAGACAACAACACATCAGATTGGGTTAGGGTTAGTATAATATCAGACTCCTACCCCACTGTGGAGGAGACAACAACACATCAGAATGGGTTAGGGTTAGGGTTAGTATAATATCAGACCCCTACCCCACTGGGGAGGAGACAACACATCAGATTGGGTTAGGGTTAGTATAATATCAGACCCCTACCCCACTGTGGAGGAGACAACACATCAGATTGGGTTAGGGTTAGTATAATATCAGACCCCTACCCCACTGGGGAGGAGACAACAACACATCAGATTGGGTTAGGGTTAGTATAATATCAGACCCCTACCCCACTGGGGAGGAGACAACAACACATCAGATTGGGTTAGGGTTAGTATAATATCAGACCCCTACCCCACTGTGGAGGAGACAACAACACATCAGAATGGGTTAGGGTTAGGGTTAGTATAATATCAGACCCCTACCCCACTGGGGAGGAGACAACACATCAGATTGGGTTAGGGTTAGTATAATATCAGACCCCTACCCCACTGTGGAGGAGACAACACATCAGATTGGGTTAGGGTTAGTATAATATCAGACCCCTACCCCACTGGGGAGGAGACAACAACACATCAGATTGGGTTAGGGTTAGTATAATATCAGACCCCTACCCCACTGGGGAGGAGACAACAACACATCAGATTGGGTTAGGGTTAGTATAATATCAGACCCCTACCCCACTGGGGAGGAGACAACAACACATCAGATTGGGTTAGGTTTAGTATAATATCAGACCCCTACCCCACTGTGGAGGAGACAACAACACATCAGATTGGGTTAGGGTTAGTATAATATCAGACCCCTACCCCACTGGGGAGGAGACAACAACACATCAGATTGGGTTAGGGTTAGGGTTAGTATAATATCAGACCCCTACCCCACTGGGGAGGAGACAACAACACATCAGATTGGGTTAGGGTTAGGGTTAGTATAATATCAGACCCCTACCCCACTATGGAGGAGACAACAACACATCAGATTGGGTTAGGGTTAGTATAATATCAGACCCCTACCCCACTGTGGAGGAGACAACAACACATCAGATTGGGTTAGGGTTAGTATAATATCAGACCCCTACCCCACTGTGGAGGAGACAACAACACATCAGATTGGGTTAGGGTTAGTATAATATCAGACCCCTACCCCACTGTGGAGGAGACAACAACACATCAGAATGGGTTAGGGTTAGGGTTAGTATAATATCAGACCCCTACCCCACTGGGGAGGAGACAACAACACATCAGATTGGGTTAGGGTTAGTATGATATCAGACCCCTACCCCACTGGGGAGGAGACAACAACACATAAGATTGGATTAGGGTTAGTATAATATCATATCCCTACCCCACTGTGGAGGAGACCACAACACATCAGATTGGGTTAGGGTTAGTATAATATCAGACCCCTACCCCACTGGGGAGGAGACAACAACACATCAGATTGGGTTAGGGTTAGTATAATATCAGACCCCTACCCCACTGTGGAGGAGACAACAACACATCAGATTGGGTTAGGGTTAGTATAATATCAGACCCCTACCCCACTGGGGAGGAGACAACAACACATCAGATTGGGTTAGGGTTAGGGTTAATATAATATCAGACCCCTACCCCACTGGGGAGGAGACAACAACACATCAGATTGGGTTAGGGTTAGTATAATATCAGACCCCTAACCCACTGGGGAGGAGACAACAACACATCAGATTGGGTTAGGGTTAGTATAATATCAGACCCCTACCCCACTGGGGAGGAGACAACAACACATCAGATTGGGTTAGGGTTAGTATAATATCAGACCCCTACCCCACTGGGGAGGAGACAACAACACATCAGATTGGGTTAGGGTTAGTATAATATCAGACCCCTACCCCACTGGGGAGGAGACAACAACACATTAGATTGGGTTAGGGTTAGTATAATATCAGACCCCTACCCCACTGGGGAGGAGACAACAACACATCAGATTTGGTTAGGGCTGGTATAATATCAGACCCCTACCCCACTGGGGAGGAGACAACAACACATCAGATTGGGTTAGGGTTAGGGTTTGTATAATATCAGACCCCTACCCCACTGGGGAGGAGACAACAACACATCAGATTGGGTTAGGGTTAGTATAAAATCATACCCCTACCCCACTGGGGAGGAGACAACAACACATCAGATTTGGTTAGGGTTAGGGTTAGTATAATATCAGACCCCTACCCCACTGGGGAGGAGACAACACATCAGATTGGGTTAGGGTTAGTATAATATCAGACCCCTACATCAGATTGGGTTAGGGTTAGTATAATTTCAGACCCCTACCCCACTGGGGAGGAGACAACAACACATCAGATTGGGTTAGGGTTAGGGTTAGTATAATATCAGACCCCTACCCCACTGGGGAGGAGACAACAACACATCAGATTGGGTTAGGGTTAGTATAATATCAGACCCCTACCCCACTGTGGAGGAGACAACAACACATCAGATTGGGTTAGGGTTAGGGTTAGTATAATATCAGATCCCTACCCCACTGGGGAGGAGACAACAACACATCAGATTGGGTTAGGGTTAGGGTTAGTATAATATCAGACCCCTACCCCACTGTGGAGGAGACAACAACACATCAGATTGGGTTAGGGTTAGGGTTAGTATAATATCAGACCCCTACCCCACTGTGGAGGAGACAACAACACATCAGATTGGGTTAGGGTTAGTATAATATCAGACCCCTACCCCACTGTGGAGGAGACAACAACACATCAGAATGGGTTAGGGTTAGGGTTAGTATAATATCAGATCCCTACCCCACTGGGGAGGAGACAGCAACACATCAGATTGGGTTAGGGTTAGTATGATATCAGACCCCTACCCCACTGGGGAGGAGACAACAACACATAAGATTGGATTAGGGTTAGTATAATATCATATCCCTATCTCACTGTGGAGGAGACAACAACACATCAGATTGGGTTAGGGTTAGCATAATATCAGACCCCTACCCCACTGTGGAGGAGACAACAACACATAAGATTGGGTTAGGGTTAGTATAATATCATATCCCTACCCCACTGTGGAGGAGACAACAACACATCAGATTGGGTTAGGGTTAGTATAATATCAGACCCCTACCCCACTGTGGAGGAGACAACAACACCTCAGATTGGGTTAGGGTTAGTATAATATCAGACCCCTACCCCACTGGGGAGGAGACAACAACACATGAGATTGGGTTAGGGTTAGTATAATATCAGACCCCTACCCCACTGGGGAGGAGACAACAACACATCAGATTGGGTTAGGGTTAGTATAATATCAGACCCCTACCCCACTGGGGAGTAGACAACAACACATCACCCCTACCCCACTGGGGAGGAGACAACAGCACATCATTTTGGGTTAGGGTTAGTATAATATCAGACCCATACCCCACTGGGGAGGAGACAACAACACATCAGATTTGGTTAGGGTTAGTATAATATCAGACCCCTACCCCACTGTGGAGGAGACAACAACACATCAGATTGGGTTAGGGTTAGTATAATATCAGACCCCTACCCCACTGGGGAGGAGACAACAACACATCAGATTGGGTTAGGGTTAGTATAATATCAGACCCCTACCCCACTGGGGAGGAGACAACAACACATCAGATTGGGTTAGGGTTAGTATAATATCAGACCCCTACCCCACTGGGGAGGAGACAACAACACATCAGATTGGGTTAGGGTTAGTATAATATCAGACCCCTACCCCATTGTGGAGGAGACAACAACACATCATATTGGGTTAGGGTTAGTATAATATCAGACCCCTACCCCACTGTGGAGGAGACAACAACACATCAGATTGGGTTAGGGTTAGTATAATATCAGACCCCTACCCCACTGGGGAGGAGACAGCAACACATCAGATTGGGTTAGGGTTAGTATAATATCAGACCCCTACCCCACTGTGGAGGAGACAACAACACATCAGATTGGGTTAGGGTTAGTATAATATCAGACCCCTAACCCACTGGGGAGGAGACAACAACACATCAGATTGGGTTAGGGTTAGTATAATATCAGACCCCTACCCCACTGGGGAGGAGACAACACATCAGATTGGGTTAGGGTAGTATAATATCAGACCCCTACCCCACTGGGGAGGAGACAACAACACATCAGATTGGGTTAGGGTTAGTATAATATCAGACCCCTACCCCACTGGGGAGGAGACAACAACACATCAGATTGGGTAAGGGTTAGAATAATATCAGACCCCTACCCCACTGGGGAGGAGACAACAACACATTAGAATGGGTTAGGGTTAGGGTTAGTATAATATCAGACCCCTACCCCACTGGGGAGGAGACAACAACACATCAGATTGGGTTAGGGTTAGGGTTAGTATAATATCAGACCCCTACCCCACTGTGGAGGAGACAACAACACATCAGATTGGGTTAGGGTTAGGGTTAGGGTTAGTATAATATCAGACCCCTACCCCACTGTGGAGGAGACAACAACACATCAGATTGGGTTAGGGTTAGGGTTAGGGTTAGTATAATATCAGACCCCTACCCCACTGTGGAGGAGACAACAACACATCAGATTGGGTTAGGGTTAGGGTTAGGGTTAGTATAATATCAGACCCCTACCCCACTGGGGAGGAGACAACAACACATCAGATTGGGTTAGGGTTAGGGTTAGTATAATATCAGACCCCTACCCCACTGTGGAGGAGACAACAACACATCAGATTGGATTAGGGTTAGGGTTAGGGTTAGTATAATATCAGACCCCTACCCCACTGTGGAGGAGACAACAACACATCAGATTGGGTTAGGGTTAGGGTTAGGGTTAGTATAATATCAGACCCCTACCCCACTGGGGAGGAGACAACAACACATCAGATTGGGTTAGGGTTAGTATAATATCAGACCCCTACCCCACTGTGGAGGAGACAACAACACATCAGATTGGGTTAGGGTTAGGGTTAGTATGATATCAGACCCATACCCCACTGGGGAGGAGACAACAACACATCAGATTGGGTTAGGGTTAGTATGATATCAGACCCCTACCCCACTGGGGAGGAGACAACAACACATAAGATTGGGTTAGGGTTAGTATAATATCATATCCCTACCCCACTGTGGAGGAGACAACAACACATCAGATTGGGTTAGGGTTAGTATAATATCATATCCCTACCCCACTGTGGAGGAGACAACAACACATCAGATTGGGTTAGGGTTAGTATAATATCAGACCCCTACCCCACTGGGGAGGAGACAACAACACATCAGATTGGGTTAGGGTTAGTATAATATCAGACCCCTACACCACTGTGGTGGAGACAACAACACATTAGATATGGTTAGGGTTAGTATAATATCAGACCCCTACCCCACTGGGGAGGAGACAACACATCAGATTGGGTTAGGGTTAGTATATTATCAGACCCCTACCCCACTGGGGAGGAGACAACAACACATCAGATTGGGTTAGGGTTAGTATAATATCAGACCCCTACCCCACTGGGGAGGAGACAACAACACATCAGATTGGGTTAGGGTTAGGGTTAGTATAATATCAGACCCCTACCCCACTGTGGAGGAGACAACAACACATCAGATTGGGTTAGGGTTAGTATAATATCAGACCCCTACCCCACTGTGGAGGAGACAACAACACATCCGATTGGGTTAGGGTTAGTATAATATCAGACCCCTACCCCACTGTGGAGGAGACAACAACACATCAGATTGGGTTAGGGTTAGGGTTAGTATAATATCAGACCCCTACCCCACTGGGGAGGAGACAACAACACATCAGATTGGGTTAGGGTTAGGGTTAGTATAATATCAGACCCCTACCCCACTGGGGAGGAGACAACAACACATCAGATTGGGTTAGGGTTAGTATAATATCAGACCCCTACCCCACTGTGGAGGAGACAACAACACATCAGATTGGGTTAGGGTTAGTATAATATCAGACCCCTACCCCACTGGGGAGGAGACAACAACACATCAGATTGGGTTAGGGTTAGTATGATATCAGACCCCTACCCCACTGGGGAGGAGACAACAACACATAAGATTGGATTAGGGTTAGTATAATATCATATCCCTACCCCACTGTGGAGGAGACCACAACACATCATATTGGGTTAGGGTTAGTATAATATCAGACCCCTACCCCACTGGGGAGGAGACAACAACACATCAGATTGGGTTAGGGTTAGTATAATATCAGACCCCTACCCCACTGTGGAGGAGACAACAACACATCAGATTGGGTTAGGGTTAGTATAATATCAGACCCCTACCCCACTGGGGAGGAGACAACAACACATCAGATTGGGTTAGGGTTAGGGTTAGTATAATATCAGACCCCTACCCCACTGGGGAGGAGACAACAACACATCAGATTGGGTTAGGGTTAGTATAATATCAGACCCCTAACCCACTGGGGAGGAGACAACAACACATCAGATTGGGTTAGGGTTAGTATAATATCAGACCCCTACCCCACTGGGGAGGAGACAACAACACATCAGATTGGGTTAGGGTTAGTATAATATCAGACCCCTACCCCACTGGGGAGGAGACAACAACACATCAGATTGGGTTAGGGTTAGTATAATATCAGACCCCTACCCCACTGGGGAGGAGACAACAACACATTAGATTGGGTTAGGGTTAGTATAATATCAGACCCCTACCCCACTGGGGAGGAGACAACAACACATCAGATTTGGTTAGGGCTGGTATAATATCAGACCCCTACCCCACTGGGGAGGAGACAACAACACATCAGATTGGGTTAGGGTTAGGGTTAGTATAATATCAGACCCCTACCCCACTGGGGAGGAGACAACAACACATCAGATTGGGTTAGGGTTAGTATAGAATCATACCCCTACCCCACTGGGGAGGAGACAACAACACATCAGATTTGGTTAGGGTTAGGGTTAGTATAATATCAGACCCCTACCCCACTGGGGAGGAGACAACACATCAGATTGGGTTAGTGTTAGTATAATATCAGACCCCTACATCAGATTGGGTTAGGGTTAGTATAATTTCAGACCCCTACCCCACTGGGGAGGAGACAACAACACATCAGATTGGGTTAGGGTTAGGGTTAGTATAATATCAGACCCCTACCCCACTGGGGAGGAGACAACAACACATCAGATTGGGTTAGGGTTAGTATAATATCAGACCCCTACCCCACTGTGGAGGAGACAACAACACATCAGATTGGGTTAGGGTTAGGGTTAGTATAATATCAGATCCCTACCCCACTGGGGAGGAGACAACAACACATCAGATTGGGTTAGGGTTAGGGTTAGTATAATATCAGACCCCTACCCCACTGTGGAGGAGACAACAACACATCAGATTGGGTTAGGGTTAGGGTTAGTATAATATCAGACCCCTACCCCACTGTGGAGGAGACAACAACACATCAGATTGGGTTAGGGTTAGTATAATATCAGACCCCTACCCCACTGTGGAGGAGACAACAACACATCAGAATGGGTTAGGGTTAGGGTTAGTATAATATCAGATCCCTACCCCACTGGGGAGGAGACAGCAACACATCAGATTGGGTTAGGGTTAGTATGATATCAGACCCCTACCCCACTGGGGAGGAGACAACAACACATAAGATTGGATTAGGGTTAGTATAATATCATATCCCTATCTCACTGTGGAGGAGACAACAACACATCAGATTGGGTTAGGGTTAGTATAATATCAGACCCCTACCCCACTGTGGAGGAGACAACAACACATAAGATTGGGTTAGGGTTAGTATAATATCATATCCCTACCCCACTGTGGAGGAGACAACAACACATCAGATTGGGTTAGGGTTAGTATAATATCAGACCCCTACCCCACTGTGGAGGAGACAACAACACATCAGATTGGGTTAGGGTTAGTATAATATCAGACCCCTACCCCACTGGGGAGGAGACAACAACACATGAGATTGGGTTAGGGTTAGTATAATATCAGACCCCTACCCCACTGGGGAGGAGACAACAACACATCAGATTGGGTTAGGGTTAGTATAATATCAGACCCCTACCCCACTGGGGAGTAGACAACAACACATCACCCCTACCCCACTGGGGAGGAGACAACAGCACATCATTTTGGGTTAGGGTTAGTATAATATCAGACCCATACCCCACTGGGGAGGAGACAACAACACATCAGATTTGGTTAGGGTTAGTATAATATCAGACCCCTACCCCACTGTGGAGGAGACAACAACACATCAGATTGGGTTAGGGTTAGTATAATATCAGACCCCTACCCCACTGGGGAGGAGACAACAACACATCAGATTGGGTTAGGGTTAGTATAATATCAGACCCCTACCCCACTGGGGAGGAGACAACAACACATCAGATTGGGTTAGGGTTAGTATAATATCAGACCCCTACCCCACTGGGGAGGAGACAACAACACATCAGATTGGGTTAGGGTTAGTATAATATCAGACCCCTACCCCATTGTGGAGGAGACAACAACACATCATATTGGGTTAGGGTTAGTATAATATCAGACCCCTACCCCACTGTGGAGGAGACAACAACACATCAGATTGGGTTAGGGTTAGTATAATATCAGACCCCTACCCCACTGGGGAGGAGACAGCAACACATCAGATTGGGTTAGGGTTAGTATAATATCAGACCCCTACCCCACTGTGGAGGAGACAACAACACATCAGATTGGGTTAGGGTTAGTATAATATCAGACCCCTACCCCACTGGGGAGGAGACAACAACACATCAGATTGGGTTAGGGTTAGTATAATATCAGACCCCTACCCCACTGGGGAGGAGACAACACATCAGATTGGGTTAGGGTAGTATAATATCAGACCCCTACCCCACTGGGGAGGAGACAACAACACATCAGATTGGGTTAGGGTTAGTATAATATCAGACCCCTACCCCACTGGGGAGGAGACAACAACACATCAGATTGGGTTAGGGTTAGAATAATATCAGACCCCTACCCCACTGGGGAGGAGACAACAACACATCAGAATGGGTTAGGGTTAGGGTTAGTATAATATCAGACCCTACCCCACTGGGGAGGAGACAACAACACATCAGATTGGGTTAGGGTTAGATTTAGTATAATATCAGACCCCTACCCCACTGTGGAGGAGACAACAACACATCAGATTGGGTTAGGGTTAGGGTTAGGGTTAGTATAATATCAGACCCCTACCCCACTGTGGAGGAGACAACAACACATCAGATTGGGTTAGGGTTAGGGTTAGGGTTAGTATAATATCAGACCCCTACCCCACTGTGGAGGAGACAACAACACATCAGATTGGGTTAGGGTTAGGGTTAGGGTTAGTATAATATCAGACCCCTACCCCACTGGGGAGGAGACAACAACACATCAGATTGGGTTAGGGTTAGGGTTAGTATAATATCAGACCCCTACCCCACTGTGGAGGAGACAACAACACATCAGATTGGATTAGGGTTAGGGTTAGGGTTAGTATAATATCAGACCCCTACCCCACTGTGGAGGAGACAACAACACATCAGATTGGGTTAGGGTTAGGGTTAGGGTTAGTATAATATCAGACCCCTACCCCACTGGGGAGGAGACAACAACACATCAGATTGGGTTAGGGTTAGTATAATATCAGACCCCTACCCCACTGTGGAGGAGACAACAACACATCAGATTGGGTTAGGGTTAGGGTTAGTATGATATCAGACCCATACCCCACTGGGGAGGAGACAACAACACATCAGATTGGGTTAGGGTTAGTATGATATCAGACCCCTACCCCACTGGGGAGGAGACAACAACACATAAGATTGGGTTAGGGTTAGTATAATATCATATCCCTACCCCACTGTGGAGGAGACAACAACACATCAGATTGGGTTAGGGTTAGTATAATATCATATCCCTACCCCACTGTGGAGGAGACAACAACACATCAGATTGGGTTAGGGTTAGTATAATATCAGACCCCTACCCCACTGGGGAGGAGACAACAACACATCAGATTGGGTTAGGGTTAGTATAATATCAGACCCCTACACCACTGTGGTGGAGACAACAACACATTAGATATGGTTAGGGTTAGTATAATATCAGACCCCTACCCCACTGGGGAGGAGACAACACATCAGATTGGGTTAGGGTTAGTATATTATCAGACCCCTACCCCACTGGGGAGGAGACAACAACACATCAGATTGGGTTAGGGTTAGTATAATATCAGACCCCTACCCCACTGGGGAGGAGACAACAACACATCAGATTGGGTTAGGGTTAGGGTTAGTATAATATCAGACCCCTACCCCACTGTGGAGGAGACAACAACACATCAGATTGGGTTAGGGTTAGTATAATATCAGACCCCTACCCCACTGTGGAGGAGACAACAACACATCCGATTGGGTTAGGGTTAGTATAATATCAGACCCCTACCCCACTGTGGAGGAGACAACAACACATCAGATTGGGTTAGGGTTAGGGTTAGTATAATATCAGACCCCTACCCCACTGGGGAGGAGACAACAACACATCAGATTGGGTTAGGGTTAGGGTTAGTATAATATCAGACCCCTACCCCACTGGGGAGGAGACAACAACACATCAGATTGGGTTAGGGTTAGTATAATATCAGACCCCTACCCCACTGTGGAGGAGACAACAACACATCAGATTGGGTTAGGGTTAGTATAATATCAGACCCCTACCCCACTGTGGAGGAGACAACAACACATAAGATTGGGTTAGGGTTAGTATAATATCATATCCCTACCCCACTGTGGAGGAGACAACAACACATCAGATTGGGTTAGGGTTAGTATAATATCAGACCCCTACCCCACTGTGGAGGAGACAACAACACATCAGATTGGGTTAGGGTTAGTATAATATCAGACCCCTACCCCACTGGGGAGGAGACAACAACACATGAGATTGGGTTAGGGTTAGTATAATATCAGACCCCTACCCCACTGGGGAGGAGACAACAACACATCAGATTGGGTTAGGGTTAGTATAATACCAGACCCCTACCCCACTGGGGAGTAGACAACAACACATCACCCCTACCCCACTGGGGAGGAGACAACAGCACATCATTTTGGGTTAGGGTTAGTATAATATCAGACCCATACCCCACTGGGGAGGAGACAACAACACATCAGATTTGGTTAGGGTTAGTATAATATCAGACCCCTACCCCACTGTGGAGGAGACAACAACACATCAGATTGGGTTAGGGTTAGTATAATATCAGACCCCTACCCCACTGGGGAGGAGACAACAACACATCAGATTGGGTTAGGGTTAGTATAATATCAGACCCCTACCCCACTGGGGAGGAGACAACAACACATCAGATTTGGTTAGGGTTAGTATAATATCAGACCCCTACCCCACTGTGGAGGAGACAACAACACATCAGATTGGGTTAGGGTTAGTATAATATCAGACCCCTACCCCACTGGGGAGGAGACAACAACACATCAGATTGGGTTAGGGTTAGTATAATATCAGACCCCTACCCCACTGGGGAGGAGACAACAACACATCAGATTGGGTTAGGGTTAGTATAATATCAGACCCCTACCCCACTGGGGAGGAGACAACAACACATCAGATTGGGTTAGGGTTAGTATAATATCAGACCCCTACCCCATTGTGGAGGAGACAACAACACATCAGATTGGGTTAGGGTTAGTATAATATCAGACCCCTACCCCACTGTGGAGGAGACAACAACACATCAGATTGGGTTAGGGTTAGTATAATATCAGACCCCTACCCCACTGGGGAGGAGACAACAACACATCAGATTGGGTTAGGGTTAGTATAATATCAGACCCCTACCCCACTGTGGAGGAGACAACAACACATCAGATTGGGTTAGGGTTAGTATAATATCAGACCCCTACCCCACTGGGGAGGAGACAACAACACATCAGATTGGGTTAGGGTTAGTATAATATCAGACCCCTACCCCACTGGGGAGGAGACAACACATCAGATTGGGTTAGGGTTAGTATAATATCAGACCCCTACCCCACTGGGGAGGAGACAACAACACATCAGATTGGGTTAGGGTTAGTATAATATCAGACCCCTACCCCACTGGGGAGGAGACAACAACACATCAGATTGGGTTAGGGTTAGTATAATATCAGACCCCTACCCCACTGGGGAGGAGACAACAACACATCAGAATGGGTTAGGGTTAGGGTTAGTATAATATCAGACCCCTACCCCACTGGGGAGGAGACAACAACACATCAGATTGGGTTAGGGTTAGGGTTAGTATAATATCAGACCCCTACCCCACTGTGGAGGAGACAACAACACATAAGATTGGGTTAGGGTTAGTATAATATCATATCCCTACCCCACTGTGGAGGAGACAACAACACATCAGATTGGGTTAGGGTTAGTATAATATCATATCCCTACCCCACTGTGGAGGAGACAACAACACATCAGATTGGGTTAGGGTTAGTATAATATCAGACCCCTACCCCACTGGGGAGGAGACAACAACACATCAGATTGGGTTAGGGTTAGTATAATATCAGACCCCTACACCACTGTGGTGGAGACAACAACACATTAGATATGGTTAGGGTTAGTATAATATCAGACCCCTACCCCACTGGGGAGGAGACAACACATCAGATTGGGTTAGGGTTAGTATATTATCAGACCCCTACCCCACTGGGGAGGAGACAACAACACATCAGATTGGGTTAGGGTTAGTATAATATCAGACCCCTACCCCACTGGGGAGGAGACAACAACACATCAGATTGGGTTAGGGTTAGGGTTAGTATAATATCAGACCCCTACCCCACTGTGGAGGAGACAACAACACATCAGATTGGGTTAGGGTTAGTATAATATCAGACCCCTACCCCACTGTGGAGGAGACAACAACACATCCGATTGGGTTAGGGTTAGTATAATATCAGACCCCTACCCCACTGTGGAGCAGACAACAACACATCAGATTGGGTTAGGGTTAGGGTTAGTATAATATCAGACCCCTACCCCACTGGGGAGGAGACAACAACACATCAGATTGGGTTAGGGTTAGGGTTAGTATAATATCAGACCCCTACCCCACTGGGGAGGAGACAACAACACATCAGATTGGGTTAGGGTTAGTATAATATCAGACCCCTACCCCACTGTGGAGGAGACAACAACACATCAGATTGGGTTAGGGTTAGTATAATATCAGACCCCTACCCCACTGTGGAGGAGACAACAACACATAAGATTGGGTTAGGGTTAGTATAATATCATATCCCTACCCCACTGTGGAGGAGACAACAACACATCAGATTGGGTTAGGGTTAGTATAATATCAGACCCCTACCCCACTGTGGAGGAGACAACAACACATCAGATTGGGTTAGGGTTAGTATAATATCAGACCCCTACCCCACTGGGGAGGAGACAACAACACATGAGATTGGGTTAGGGTTAGTATAATATCAGACCCCTACCCCACTGGGGAGGAGACAACAACACATCAGATTGGGTTAGGGTTAGTATAATACCAGACCCCTACCCCACTGGGGAGTAGACAACAACACATCACCCCTACCCCACTGGGGAGGAGACAACAGCACATCATTTTGGGTTAGGGTTAGTATAATATCAGACCCATACCCCACTGGGGAGGAGACAACAACACATCAGATTTGGTTAGGGTTAGTATAATATCAGACCCCTACCCCACTGTGGAGGAGACAACAACACATCAGATTGGGTTAGGGTTAGTATAATATCAGACCCCTACCCCACTGGGGAGGAGACAACAACACATCAGATTGGGTTAGGGTTAGTATAATATCAGACCCCTACCCCACTGGGGAGGAGACAACAACACATCAGATTTGGTTAGGGTTAGTATAATATCAGACCCCTACCCCACTGTGGAGGAGACAACAACACATCAGATTGGGTTAGGGTTAGTATAATATCAGACCCCTACCCCACTGGGGAGGAGACAACAACACATCAGATTGGGTTAGGGTTAGTATAATATCAGACCCCTACCCCACTGGGGAGGAGACAACAACACATCAGATTGGGTTAGGGTTAGTATAATATCAGACCCCTACCCCACTGGGGAGGAGACAACAACACATCAGATTGGGTTAGGGTTAGTATAATATCAGACCCCTACCCCATTGTGGAGGAGACAACAACACATCAGATTGGGTTAGGGTTAGTATAATATCAGACCCCTACCCCACTGTGGAGGAGACAACAACACATCAGATTGGGTTAGGGTTAGTATAATATCAGACCCCTACCCCACTGGGGAGGAGACAACAACACATCAGATTGGGTTAGGGTTAGTATAATATCAGACCCCTACCCCACTGTGGAGGAGACAACAACACATCAGATTGGGTTAGGGTTAGTATAATATCAGACCCCTACCCCACTGGGGAGGAGACAACAACACATCAGATTGGGTTAGGGTTAGTATAATATCAGACCCCTACCCCACTGGGGAGGAGACAACACATCAGATTGGGTTAGGGTTAGTATAATATCAGACCCCTACCCCACTGGGGAGGAGACAACAACACATCAGATTGGGTTAGGGTTAGTATAATATCAGACCCCTACCCCACTGGGGAGGAGACAACAACACATCAGATTGGGTTAGGGTTAGTATAATATCAGACCCCTACCCCACTGGGGAGGAGACAACAACACATCAGAATGGGTTAGGGTTAGGGTTAGTATAATATCAGACCCCTACCCCACTGGGGAGGAGACAACAACACATCAGATTGGGTTAGGGTTAGGGTTAGTATAATATCAGACCCCTACCCCACTGTGGAGGAGACAACAACACATCAGATTGGGTTAGGGTTAGGGTTAGGGTTAGTATAATATCAGACCCCTACCCCACTGTGGAGGAGACAACAACACATCAGATTGGGTTAGAGTTAGGGTTAGGGTTAGTATAATATCAGACCCCTACCCCACTGTGGAGGAGACAACAACACATCAGATTGGGTTAGGGTTAGGGTTAGGGTTAGTATAATATCAGACCCCTACCCCACTGGGAGGAGACAACAACACATCAGATTGGGTTAGGGTTAGGGTTAGTATAATTTCAGACCCCTACCCCACTGTGGAGGAGACAACAACACATCAGATTGGATTAGGGTTAGGGTTAGGGTTAGTATAATATCAGACCCCTACCCCACTGTGGAGGAGACAACAACACATCAGATTGGGTTAGGGTTAGGGTTAGGGTTAGTATAATATCAGACCCCTACCCCACTGGGGAGGAGACAACAACACATCAGATTGGGTTAGGGTTAGTATAATATCAGACCCCTACCCCACTGTGGAGGAGACAACAACACATCAGATTGGGTTAGGGTTAGGGTTAGGGTTAGTATAATATCAGACCCCTACCCCACTGGGGAGGAGACAACAACACATCAGATTGGGTTAGGGTTAGTATAATATCAGACCCCTACCCCACTGTGGAGGAGACAACAACACATCAGATTGGGTTAGGGTTAGGGTTAGTATGATATCAGACCCATACCCCACTGGGGAGGAGACAACAACACATCAGATTGGGTTAGGGTTAGTATGATATCAGACCCCTACCCCACTGGGGAGGAGACAACAACACATAAGATTGGGTTAGGGTTAGTATAATATCATATCCCTACCCCACTGTGGAGGAGACAACAACACATCAGATTGGGTTAGGGTTAGTATAATATCATATCCCTACCCCACTGTGGAGGAGACAACAACACATCAGATTGGGTTAGGGTTAGTATAATATCATATCCCTACCCCACTGTGGAGGAGACAACAACACATCAGATTGGGTTAGGGTTAGTATAATATCAGACCCCTACCCCACTGTGGTGGAGACAACAACACATTAGATATGGTTAGGGTTAGTATAATATCAGACCCCTACCCCACTGGGGAGGAGACAACACATCAGATTGGGTTAGGGTTAGTATATTATCAGACCCCTACCCCACTGGGGAGGAGACAACAACACATCAGATTGGGTTAGGGTTAGTATAATATCAGACCCCTACCCCACTGGGGAGGAGACAACAACACATCAGATTGGGTTAGGGTTAGGGTTAGTATAATATCAGACCCCTACCCCACTGTGGAGGAGACAACAACACATCAGATTGGGTTAGGGTTAGTATAATATCAGACCCCTACCCCACTGTGGAGGAGACAACAACACATCAGATTGGGTTAGGGTTAGTATAATATCAGACCCCTACCCCACTGTGGAGGAGACAACAACACATCAGATTGGGTTAGGGTTAGGGTTAGTATAATATCAGACCCCTACCCCACTGGGGAGGAGACAACAACACATCAGATTGGGTTAGGGTTAGTATAATATCAGACCCCTACCCCACTGTGGAGGAGACAACAACACATCAGAATGGGTTAGGGTTAGGGTTAGTATAATATCAGACCCCTACCCCACTGGGGAGGAGACAACAACACATCAGATTGGATTAGGGTTAGTATAATATCATATCCCTACCCCACTGTGGAGGAGACAACAACACATCAGATTGGGTTAGGGTTAGTATAATATCATATCCCTACCCCACTGTGGAGGAGACAACAACACATCAGATTGGGTTAGGGTTAGTATAATATCAGACCCCTACCCCACTGTGGTGGAGACAACAACACATTAGATATGGTTAGGGTTAGTATAATATCAGACCCCTACCCCACTGGGGAGGAGACAACACATCAGATTGGGTTAGGGTTAGTATATTATCAGACCCCTACCCCACTGGGGAGGAGACAACAACACATCAGATTGGGTTAGGGTTAGTATAATATCAGACCCCTACCCCACTGGGGAGGAGACAACAACACATCAGATTGGGTTAGGGTTAGGGTTAGTATAATATCAGACCCCTACCCCACTGTGGAGGAGACAACAACACATCAGATTGGGTTAGGGTTAGTATAATATCAGACCCCTACCCCACTGTGGAGGAGACAACAACACATCAGATTGGGTTAGGGTTAGTATAATATCAGACCCCTACCCCACTGTGGAGGAGACAACAACACATCAGATTGGGTTAGGGTTAGGGTTAGTATAATATCAGACCCCTACCCCACTGGGGAGGAGACAACAACACATCAGATTGGGTTAGGGTTAGTATAATATCAGACCCCTACCCCACTGTGGAGGAGACAACAACACATCAGAATGGGTTAGGGTTAGGGTTAGTATAATATCAGACCCCTACCCCACTGGGGAGGAGACAACAACACATCAGATTGGATTAGGGTTAGTATAATATCATATCCCTACCCCACTGTGGAGGAGACAACAACACATCAGATTGGGTTAGGGTTAGTATAATATCAGACCCCTACCCCACTGTGGAGGAGACAACAACACATAAGATTGGGTTAGGGTTAGTATAATATCATATCCCTACCCCACTGTGGAGGAGACAACAACACATCAGATTGGGTTAGGGTTAGTATAATATCAGACCCCTACCCCACTGTGGAGGAGACAACAACACATCAGATTGGGTTAGGGTTAGTATAATATCAGACCCCTACCCCACTGGGGAGGAGACAACAACACATGAGATTGGGTTAGGGTTAGTATAATATCAGACCCCTACCCCACTGGGGAGGAGACAACAACACATCAGATTGGGTTAGGGTTAGTATAATATCAGACCCCTACCCCACTGGGGAGTAGAAAACAACACATCACCCCTACCCCACTGGGGAGGAGACAACAGCACATCATTTTGGGTTAGGGTTAGTATAATATCAGACCCATACCCCACTGGGGAGGAGACAACAACACATCAGATTTGGTTAGGGTTAGTATAATATCAGACCCCTACCCCACTGTGGAGGAGACAACAACACATCAGATTGGGTTAGGGTTAGTATAATATCAGACCCCTACCCCACTGTGGAGGAGACAACAACACATCAGAATGGGTTAGGGTTAGGGTTAGTATAATATCAGACCCCTACCCCACTGGGGAGGAGACAAAAACACATCAGATTGGATTAGGGTTAGTATAATATCATATCCCTACCCCACTGTGGAGGAGACAACAACACATCAGATTGGGTTAGGGTTAGTATAATATCAGACCCCTACCCCACTGTGGAGGAGACAACAACACATAAGATTGGGTTAGGGTTAGTATAATATCATATCCCTACCCCACTGTGGAGGAGACAACAACACATCAGATTGGGTTAGGGTTAGTATAATATCAGACCCCTACCCCACTGTGGAGGAGACAACAACACATCAGATTGGGTTAGGGTTAGTATAATATCAGACCCCTACCCCACTGGGGAGGAGACAACAACACATCAGATTGGGTTAGGGTTAGTATAATATCAGACCCCTACCCCACTGGGGAGTAGACAACAACACATCACCCCTACCCCACTGGGGAGGAGACAACAGCACATCATTTTGGGTTAGGGTTAGTATAATATCAGACCCATACCCCACTGGGGAGGAGACAACAACACATCAGATTGGGTTAGGGTTAGTATAATATCAGACCCCTACCCCACTGGGGAGGAGACAACAACACATCAGATTGGGTTAGGGTTAGTATAATATCAGACCCCTACCCCACTGGGGAGGAGACAACAACACATCAGATTGGGTTAGGGTTAGTATAACATCAGACCCCTACCCCACTGGGGAGGAGACAACAACACATCAGATTGGGTTAGGGTTAGTATAATATCAGACCCCTACCCCACTGTGGAGGAGACAACAACACATCAGATTGGGTTAGGGTTAGTATAATATCAGACCCCTACCCCACTGTGGAGGAGACAACAACACATCAGATTGGGTTAGGGTTAGTATAATATCAGACCCCTACCCCACTGGGGAGGAGACAACAACACATCAGATTGGGTTAGGGTTAGTATAATATCAGACCCCTACCCCACTGTGGAGGAGACAACAACACATCAGATTGGGTTAGGGTTAGTATAATATCAGACCCCTACCCCACTGGGGAGGAGACAACAACACATCAGATTGGGTTAGGGTTAGTATAATATCAGACCCCTACCCCACTGGGGAGGAGACAACAACACATCAGAATGGGTTAGGGTTAGGGTTAGTATAATATCAGACCCCTACCCCACTGGGGAGGAGACAACAACACATCAGATTGGGTTACGGTTAGGGTTAGTATAATATCAGACCCCTACCCCACTGTGGAGGAGACAACAACACATCAGATTGGGTTAGGGTTAGGGTTAGGGTTAGTATAATATCAGAACCATACCCCACTGTGGAGGAGACAACAACACATCAGATTGGGTTAGGGTTAGGGTTAGGGTTAGTATAATATCAGACCCCTACCCCACTGTGGAGGAGACAACAACACATCAGATTGGGTTAGGGTTAGGGTTAGGGTTAGTATAATATCAGACCCCTACCCCACTGGGGAGGAGACAACAACACATCAGATTGGGTTAGGGTTAGTATAATATCAGACCCCTACCCCACTGTGGAGGAGACAACAACACATCAGATTGGGTTAGGGTTAGGGTTAGTATGATATCAGACCCCTACCCCACTGGGGAGGAGACAACAACACATCAGATTGGGTTAGGGTTAGTATGATATCAGACCCCTACCCCACTGGGGAGGAGACAACAACACATCAGATTGGGTTAGGGTTAGTATGATATCAGACCCCTACCCCACTGGGGAGGAGACAACAACACATAAGATTGGGTTAGGGTTAGTATAATATCATATCCCTACCCCACTGTGGAGGAGACAACAACACATCAGATTGGGTTAGGGTTAGTATAATATCAGACCCCTACCCCACTGTGGAGGAGACAACAACACATCAGATTGGGTTAGGGTTAGTATAATATCAGACCCCTACCCCACTGGGGAGGAGACAACAACACATGAGATTGGGTTAGGGTTAGTATAATATCAGACCCCTACCCCACTGGGGAGGAGACAACAACACATCAGATTGGGTTAGGGTTAGTATAATATCAGACCCCTACCCCACTGGGGAGTAGAAAACAACACATCACCCCTACCCCACTGGGGAGGAGACAACAGCACATCATTTTGGGTTAGGGTTAGTATAATATCAGACCCATACCCCACTGGGGAGGAGACAACAACACATCAGATTTGGTTAGGGTTAGTATAATATCAGACCCCTACCCCACTGTGGAGGAGACAACAACACATCAGATTGGGTTAGGGTTAGTATAATATCAGACCCCTACCCCACTGTGGAGGAGACAACAACACATCAGAATGGGTTAGGGTTAGGGTTAGTATAATATCAGACCCCTACCCCACTGGGGAGGAGACAAAAACACATCAGATTGGATTAGGGTTAGTATAATATCATATCCCTACCCCACTGTGGAGGAGACAACAACACATCAGATTGGGTTAGGGTTAGTATAATATCAGACCCCTACCCCACTGTGGAGGAGACAACAACACATAAGATTGGGTTAGGGTTAGTATAATATCATATCCCTACCCCACTGTGGAGGAGACAACAACACATCAGATTGGGTTAGGGTTAGTATAATATCAGACCCCTACCCCACTGTGGAGGAGACAACAACACATCAGATTGGGTTAGGGTTAGTATAATATCAGACCCCTACCCCACTGGGGAGGAGACAACAACACATCAGATTGGGTTAGGGTTAGTATAATATCAGACCCCTACCCCACTGGGGAGTAGACAACAACACATCACCCCTACCCCACTGGGGAGGAGACAACAGCACATCATTTTGGGTTAGGGTTAGTATAATATCAGACCCATACCCCACTGGGGAGGAGACAACAACACATCAGATTGGGTTAGGGTTAGTATAATATCAGACCCCTACCCCACTGGGGAGGAGACAACAACACATCAGATTGGGTTAGGGTTAGTATAATATCAGACCCCTACCCCACTGGGGAGGAGACAACAACACATCAGATTGGGTTAGGGTTAGTATAACATCAGACCCCTACCCCACTGGGGAGGAGACAACAACACATCAGATTGGGTTAGGGTTAGTATAATATCAGACCCCTACCCCACTGTGGAGGAGACAACAACACATCAGATTGGGTTAGGGTTAGTATAATATCAGACCCCTACCCCACTGTGGAGGAGACAACAACACATCAGATTGGGTTAGGGTTAGTATAATATCAGACCCCTACCCCACTGGGGAGGAGACAACAACACATCAGATTGGGTTAGGGTTAGTATAATATCAGACCCCTACCCCACTGTGGAGGAGACAACAACACATCAGATTGGGTTAGGGTTAGTATAATATCAGACCCCTACCCCACTGGGGAGGAGACAACAACACATCAGATTGGGTTAGGGTTAGTATAATATCAGACCCCTACCCCACTGGGGAGGAGACAACAACACATCAGAATGGGTTAGGGTTAGGGTTAGTATAATATCAGACCCCTACCCCACTGGGGAGGAGACAACAACACATCAGATTGGGTTACGGTTAGGGTTAGTATAATATCAGACCCCTACCCCACTGTGGAGGAGACAACAACACATCAGATTGGGTTAGGGTTAGGGTTAGGGTTAGTATAATATCAGAACCATACCCCACTGTGGAGGAGACAACAACACATCAGATTGGGTTAGGGTTAGGGTTAGGGTTAGTATAATATCAGACCCCTACCCCACTGTGGAGGAGACAACAACACATCAGATTGGGTTAGGGTTAGGGTTAGGGTTAGTATAATATCAGACCCCTACCCCACTGGGGAGGAGACAACAACACATCAGATTGGGTTAGGGTTAGTATAATATCAGACCCCTACCCCACTGTGGAGGAGACAACAACACATCAGATTGGGTTAGGGTTAGGGTTAGTATGATATCAGACCCCTACCCCACTGGGGAGGAGACAACAACACATCAGATTGGGTTAGGGTTAGTATGATATCAGACCCCTACCCCACTGGGGAGGAGACAACAACACATCAGATTGGGTTAGGGTTAGTATGATATCAGACCCCTACCCCACTGGGGAGGAGACAACAACACATAAGATTGGGTTAGGGTTAGTATAATATCAGACCCCTACCCCACTGTGGAGGAGACAACAACACATCAGATTGGGTTAGGGTTAGTATAATATCAGACCCCTACCCCACTGTGGAGGAGACAACAACACATCAGATTGGGTTAGGGTTAGTATAATATCAGACCCCTACCCCACTGTGAAGGAGACAACAACACATCAGATTGGGTTAGGGTTAGTATAATATCAGACCCCTACCCCATTGGGGAGGAGACAACAACACATCAGATTGGGTTAGGGTTAGGGTTAGTATAATATCAGACCCCTACCCCATTGGGGAGGAGACAACAACACATCAGATTGGGTTAGGGTTAGGGTTAGTATAATATCAGACCCCTACCCCACTGGGGAGGAGACAACAACACATCAGATTGGGTTAGGGTTAGTATAATATCAGACCCCTACCCCACTGGGGAGGAGACAACAACACATCAGAATGGGTTAGGGTTAGGGTTAGTATAATATCAGACCCCTACCCCACTGTGGAGGAGACAACAACACATCAGATTGGGTTAGGGTTAGGGTTAGTATAATATCAGACCCCTACCCCACTGGGGAGGAGACAACAACACATCAGATTGGGTTAGGGTTAGTATAATATCAGACCCCTACCCCACTGGGGAGGAGACAACAACACATCAGAATGGGTTAGGGTTAGGGTTAGTATAATATCAGACCCCTACCCCACTGGGGAGGAGACAACAACACATCAGATTGGGTTAGGGTTAGGGTTAGTATAATATCAGACCCCTACCCCACTGTGGAGGAGACAACAACACATCAGATTGGGTTAGGGTTAGGGTTAGGGTTAGTATAATATCAGACCCCTACCCCACTGTGGAGGAGACAACAACACATCAGATTGGGTTAGGGTTAGGGTTAGGGTTAGTATAATATCATACCCCTACCCCACTGTGGAGGAGACAACAACACATCAGATTGGGTTAGGGTTAGGGTTAGGGTTAGTATAATATCAGACCCCTACCCCACTGGGGAGGAGACAACAACACATCAGATTGGGTTAGGGTTACTATAATATCAGACCCCTACCCCACTGTGGAGGAGACAACAACACATCAGATTGGGTTAGGGTTAGGGTTAGTATGATATCAGACCCCTACCCCACTGGGGAGGAGACAACAACACATCAGATTGGGTTAGGGTTAGTATGATATCAGACCCCTACCCCACTGGGGAGGAGACAACAACACATAAGATTGGGTTAGGGTTAGTATAATATCATATCTCTACCCCACTGTGGAGGAGACAACAACACATCAGATTGGGTTAGGGTTAGTATAATATCAGACCCCTACCCCACTGTGGAGGAGACAACAACACATCAGATTGGGTTAGGGTTAGTATAATATCAGACCCCTACCCCACTGTGGAGGAGACAACAACACTTCAGATTGGGTTAGGGTTAGTATAATATCAGACCCCTACCCCACTGGGGAGGAGACAACAACACATCAGATTGGGTTAGGGTTAGTATAATATCAGATCCCTACCCCACTGGGGAGGAGACAACAGCACATCATTTTGGGTTAGGGTTAGTATAATATCAGACCCATACCCCACTGGGGAGGAGACAACAACACATCAGATTTGGTTAGGGTTAGTATAATATCAGACCCCTACCCCACTGTGGAGGAGACAACAACACATCAGATTGGGTTAGGGTTAGGGTTAGGGTTAGTATAATATCAGACCCCTACCCCACTGTGGAGGAGACAACAACACATCAGATTGGGTTAGGGTTAGGGTTAGGGTTAGTATAATATCAGACCCCTACCCCACTGTGGAGGAGACAACAACACATCAGATTGGGTTAGGGTTACTATAATATCATACCCCTACCCCACTGTGGAGGAGACAACAACACATCAGAATGGGTTAGGGTTAGGGTTAGTATAATATCAGACCCCTACCCCACTGTGGAGGAGACAACAACACATCAGATTGGGTTAGGGTTAGGGTTAGTATGATATCATACCCCTACCCCACTGTGGAGGAGACAACAACACATAAGATTGGGTTAGGGTTAGTATAATATCATACCCCTACCCCACTGTGGAGGAGACAACAACACATCAGATTGGGTTAGGGTTAGTATAATATCAGACCCCTAAACCACTGTGGAGGAGACAACAACACATCAGATTGGGTTAGGGTTAGTATAATATCAGACCCCTACCCAACTGGGGAGGAGACAATTACACATCAGATTGGGTTAGGGTTAGGGTTAGTATAATATCAGACCCCTACCCCACTGGGGAGGAGACAACAACACATCAGATTGGGTTAGGGTTAGTATAATATCAGACCCCTACCCCACTGGGGAGGAGACAACAACACATCAGATTGGGTTAGGGTTAGTATAATATCAGACCCCTACCCCACTGGGGAGTAGACAACAACACATCACCCCTACCCCACTGGGGAGGAGACAACAGCACATCATTTTGGGTTAGGGTTAGTATAATATCAGACCCATACCCCACTGGGGAGGAGACAACAACACATCAGATTTGGTTAGGGTTAGTATAATATCAGACCCCTACCCCACTGTGGAGGAGACAACAACATATCAGATTGGGTTAGGGTTAGTATAATATCAGACCCCTACCCCACTGGGGAGGAGACAACAACACATGAGATTGGGTTAGGGTTAGTATAATATCAGACCCCTACCCCACTGGGGAGGAGACAACAACACATCAAATTGGGTTAGGGTTAGTATAATATCAGACCCCTACCCCACTGGGGAGGAGACAACAACACATCAGATTGGGTTATGGTTAGTATAATATCAGACCCCTACCCCACTGGGGAGGAGACAACAACACATCAGAATGGGTTAGGGTTAGGGTTAGTATAATATCAGACCCCTACCCCACTGGGGAGGAGACAACAACACATCAGATTGGGTTAGGGTTAGTATAATATCAGACCCCTACCCCACTGGGGAGGAGACAACAACACATCAGATTGGGTTAGGGTTACTATAATATCAGACCCCTACCCCACTGGGGAGGAGACAACAACACATCAGATTGGGTTAGGGTTAGGGTTAGGGTTAGTATAATATCAGACCCCTACCCCACTGTGGAGGAGACAACAACACATCAGATTGGGTTAGGGTTAGTATAATATCATACCCCTACCCCACTGTGGAGGAGACAACAACACATCAGAATGGGTTAGGGTTAGGGTTAGTATAATATCAGACCCCTACCCCACTGTGGAGGAGACAACAACACATCAGATTGGGTTAGGGTTAGGGTTAGTATGATATCAGACCCCTACCCCACTGTGGAGGAGACAACAACACATAAAATTGGGTTAGGGTTATTATAATATCAGACCCCTACCCCACTGTGGAGGAGACAACAACACATCAGATTGGGTTAGGGTTAGTATAATATCAGACCCCTACCCCACTGTGGAGGAGACAACAACACTTCAGATTGGGTTAGGGTTAGTATAATATCAGACCCCTACCCCACTGGGGAGGAGACAATTACACATCAGATTGGGTTAGGGTTAGTATAATATCAGACCCCTACCCCACTGGGGAGGAGACAACAACACATCAGATTGGGTTAGGGTTAGTATAATATCAGACCCCTACCCCCTGGGGAGTAGACAACAACACATCACCCCTACCCCACTGGGGAGGAGACAACAGCACATCATTTTGGGTTAGGGTTAGTATAATATCAGACCCATACCCCACTGGGGAGGAGACAACAACACATCAGATTTGGTTAGGGTTAGTATAATATCAGACCCCTACCCCACTGTGGAGGAGACAACAACACATCAGATTGGGTTAGGGTTAGTATAATATCAGACCCCTACCCCACTGGGGAGGAGACAACACATCAGATTGGGTTAGGGTTAGTATAATATCAGACCCCTACCCCACTGGGGAGGAGACAACAACACATCAGATTTGGTTAGGGTTAGTATAATATCAGACCCCTACCCCACTGGGGAGGAGACAACAACACATCAGATTGGGTTAGGGTTAGTATAATACCAGACCCCTACCCCACTGTGGAGGAGACAACAACACATAAGATTGGGTTAGGGTTAGTATAATATCAGACCCCTACCCCACTGGGGAGGAGACAACAACACATCAGATTGGGTTAGGGTTAGGGTTAGTATAATATCAGACCCCTACCCCATTGGGGAGGAGACAACAACACATCAGATTGGGTTAGGGTTAGTATAATATCATACCCCTATCCCACTGGGGAGGAGACAACAACACATCAGATTGGGTTAGGGTTAGGGTTAGTATAATATCAGACCCCTACCACACTGGGGAGGAGACAACACATCAGATTGGGTTAGGGTTAGTATAATATCAGACCCCTACATCAGATTGGATTAGGGTTAGTATAATATCAGACCACTACCCCACTGGGGAGGAGACAACAACACATCAGATTGGGTTAGGGTTAGTATAATATCAGACCCCTACCCCACTGGGGAGGAGACAACAACACATCAGATTGGGTTAGGGTTAGTATAATATCAGACCCCTACCCCACTGTGGTGGAGACAACAACACATTAGATATGGTTAGGGTTAGTATAATATCAGACCCCTACCCCACTGGGGAGGAGACAACACATCAGATTGGGTTAGGGTTAGTATAATATCAGACCCCTACCCCACTGGGGAGGAGACAACAACACATCAGATTGGGTTAGGGTTAGTATAATATCAGACCCCTACCCCACTGGGGAGGAGACAACAACACATCAGATTGGGTTAGGGTTAGGGTTAGTATAATATCAGACCCCTACCCCACTGTGGAGGAGACAACAACAAATCAGATTGGGTTAGGGTTAGTATAATATCAGACCCCTACCCCACTGTGGAGGAGACAACAACACATCAGATTGGGTTAGGGTTAGGGTTAGTATAATATCAGACCCCTACCCCACTGTGGAGGAGACAACAACACATCAGATTGGGTTAGGGTTAGGGTTAGTATAATATCAGACCCCTACCCCACTGTGGAGGAGACAACAACACATCAGATTGGGTTAGGGTTAGTATAATATCAGACCCCTACCCCACTGTGGAGGAGACAACAACACATAAGAATGGGTTAGGGTTAGGGTTAGTATAATATCAGACCCCTACCCCACTGTGGAGGAGACAACAACACATCAGATTGGGTTAGGGTTAGTATAATATCAGACCCCTACCCCACTGGGGAGGAGACAACACATCAGATTGGGTTAGGGTTAGTATAATATCAGACCCCTACACCACTGGGGAGGAGACAACAACACATCAGATTGGGTTAGGGTTAGGGATAGTATAATATCATACCCCTACCCCACTGTGGAGGAGACAACAACACATCAGATTGGGTTAGGGTTAGTATAATATCAGACCCCTACCCCACTGTGGAGGAGACAACAACACATCAGATTGGGTTAGGGTTAGTATAATATCAGACCCCTACCCCACTGTGGAGGAGACAACAACACATCAGATTGGGTTAGGGTTAGTATAATATCAGACCCCTACCCCACTGTGGAGGAGACAACAACACATCAGATTGGGTTAGGTTTAGTATAATATCAGACCCCTACCCCACTGGGGAGGAGACAACAACACATCAGATTGGGTTAGGGTTAGTATAATATCAGACCCCTACCCCACTGGGGAGGAGACAACAACACATCAGATTGGGTTAGGGTTAGTATAATATCAGACCCCTACCCCACTGGGGAGGAGACAACAACACATCAGATTGGGTTAGGGTTAGTATAATATCAGACCCCTACCCCACTGGGGAGGAGACAACACATTAGATTGGGTTAGGGTTAGTATAATATCAGACCCCTACCCCACTGGGGAGGAGACAACAACACATCAGATTGGGTTAGGGTTAGGGTTAGTATAATATCAGACCCCTACCCCACTGGGGAGGAGACAACAACACATCAGATTGGGTTAGGGTTAGTATAATATCAGACCCCTACATCAGATTGGGTTAGGGTTAGTATAATATCAGACCCCTACCCCACTGGGGAGGAGACAACAACACATCAGATTGGGTTAGGGTTAGTATAATATCAGACCCCTACCCCACTGGGGAGGAGACAACAACACATCAGATTGGGTTAGGGTTAGTATAATATCAGACCCCTACCCCACTGTGGTGGAGACAACAACACATTAGATATGGTTAGGGTTAGTATAATATCAGACCCCTACCCCACTGGGGAGGAGACAACACATCAGATTGGGTTAGGGTTAGTATAATATCAGACCCCTACCCCACTGGGGAGGAGACAACAACACATCAGATTGGGTTAGGGTTAGTATAATATCAGACCCCTACCCCACTGTGGAGGAGACAACAACACATCAGATTGGGTTAGGGTTAGTATAATATCAGACCCCTACCCCACTGGGGAGGAGACAACAACACATCAGATTGGGTTAGGGTTAGGGTTAGTATAATATCAGACCCCTACCCCACTGGGGAGGAGACAACAACACATCAGATTGGGTTAGGGTTAGTATAATATCAGACCCCTTCCCCACTGTGGAGGAGACAACAACACATCAGATTGGGTTAGGGTTAGGGTTAGTATAATATCAGACCCCTGCCCCACTGGGGAGGAGACAACAACACATCAGATTGGGTTAGGGTTAGGGTTAGTATAATATCAGACCCCTACCCCACTGTGGAGGAGATAACAACAAATCAGATTGGGTTAGGGTTAGTATAATATCAGACCCCTACCCCACTGTGGAGGAGACAACAACACATCAGATTGGGTTAGGGTTAGTATAATATCAGACCCCTACCCCACTGTGGAGGAGACAACAACACATCAGATTGGGTTAGGGTTAGGGTTAGTATAATATCAGACCCCTACCCCACTGTGGAGGACACAACAACACATCATTTTGGGTTAGGGTTAGTATAATATCAGACCCCTACCCCACTGTGGAGGAGACAACAACACTTAAGAATGGGTTAGGGTTAGGGTTAGTATAATATCAGACCCCTACCCCACTGGGGAGGAGACAACAACACATCAGATTGGGTTAGGGTTAGTATAATATCAGACCCCTACCCCACTGGGGAGGAGACAACAACACATCAGATTGGGTTAGGGTTAGGGTTAGTATAATATCAGACCCCTACCCCACTGGGGAGGAGACAACAACACATCAGATTGGGTTAGGGTTAGGTTTAGTATAATATCAGACCCCTACCCCACTGGGGAGGAGACAACAACACATCAGATTGGGTTAGGGTTAGGGTTAGTATAATATCAGACCCCTACCCCACTGGGGAGGAGACAACAACACATCAGATTGGGTTAGGGTTAGGGTTAGTATAATATCAGACCCCTACCCCACTGGGGAGGAGACAACAACACATCAGATTGGGTTAGGGTTAGTATAATATCAGACCCCTACCCCACTGGGGAGGAGACAACACATCAGATTGGGTTAGGGTTAGTATAATATCAGACCCCTACCCCACTGGGGAGGAGACAACACATCAGATTGGGTTAGGGTTAGTATAATATCAGACCCCTACCCCACTGTGGAGGAGACAACAACACATCAGATTGGGTTAGGGTTAGTATAATATAAGACCCCTACCCCACTGTGGAGGAGACAACAACACATAAGAATGGGTTAGGGTTAGGGTTAGTATAATATCAGACCCCTACCCCACTGGGGAGGAGACAACACATCAGATTGGGTTAGGGTTAGTATAATATCAGACCCCTACCCCACTGGGGAGGAGACAACAACACATCAGATTGGGTTAGGGTTAGGGTTAGTATAATATCATACCCCTACCCCACTGGGGAGGAGACAACAACACATCAGATTGGGTTAGGGTTAGTATAATATCAGACCCCTACCCCACTGGGGAGGAGACAACAACACATCAGATTGGGTTAGGGTTAGTATAATATCAGACCCCTACCCCACTGTGGAGGAGACAACAACACATCAGATTGGGTTAGGGTTAGTATAATATCAGACCCCTACCCCACTGTGGAGGAGACAACAACACATCAGATTGGGTTAGGGTTAGTATAATATCAGACCCCTACCCCACTGTGGAGGAGACAACAACACATCAGATTGGGTTAGGTTTAGTATAATATCAGACCCCTACCCCACTGGGGAGGAGACAACAACACATCAGATTGGGTTAGGGTTAGTATAATATCAGACCCCTACCCCACTGTGGAGGAGAGACAACAACACATCAGATTGGGTTAGGGTTAGTATAATATCAGACCCCTACCCCACTGGGGAGGAGACAACACATTAGATTGGGTTAGGGTTAGTATAATATCAGACCCCTACCCCACTGGGGAGGAGACAACACATTAGATTGGGTTAGGGTTAGTATAATATCAGACCCCTACCCCACTGGGGAGGAGACAACAACACATCAGATTGGGTTAGGGTTAGGGTTAGTATAATATCATACCCCTACCCCACTGTGGAGGAGACAACAACACATCAGATTGGGTTAGGGTTAGGGTTAGTATAATATCAGACCCCTACCCCACTGGGGAGGAGACAACAACACATCAGATTGGGTTAGGGTTAGTATAATATCAGACCCCTACCCCACTGGGGAGGAGACAACACATTAGATTGGGTTAGGGTTAGTATAATATCAGACCCCTACCCCACTGGGGAGGAGACAACAACACATCAGATTGGGTTAGGGTTAGGGTTAGTATAATATCAGACCCCTACCCCACTGGGGAGGAGACAACAACACATCAGATTGGGTTAGGGTTAGTATAATATCAGACCCCTACATCAGATTGGGTTAGGGTTAGTATAATATCAGACCCCTACCCCACTGGGGAGGAGACAACAACACATCAGATTGGGTTAGGGTTAGTATAATATCAGACCCCTACCCCACTGGGGAGGAGACAACAACACATCAGATTGGGTAAGGGTTAGTATAATATCAGACCCCTACCCCACTGTGGTGGAGACAACAACACATTAGATATGGTTAGGGTTAGTATAATATCAGACCCCTACCCCACTGGGGAGGAGACAACACATCAGATTGGGTTAGGGTTAGTATAATATCAGACCCCTACCCCACTGGGGAGGAGACAACAACACATCAGATTGGGTTAGGGTTAGTATAATATCAGACCCCTACCCCACTGTGGAGGAGACAACAACACATCAGATTGGGTTAGGGTTAGTATAATATCAGACCCCTACCCCACTGGGGAGGAGACAACAACACATCAGATTGGGTTAGGGTTAGGGTTAGGGTTAGTATAATATCAGACCGCTACCCCACTGTGGAGGAGATAACAACAAATCAGATTGGGTTAGGGTTAGTATAATATCAGACCCCTACCCCACTGTGGAGGAGACAACAACACATCAGATTGGGTTAGGGTTAGTATAATATCAGACCCCTACCCCACTGTGGAGGAGACAACAACACATCAGATTGGGTTAGGGTTAGGGTTAGTATAATATCAGACCCCTACCCCACTGGGGAGGAGACAACAACACATCAGATTGGGTTAGGGTTAGTATAATATCAGACCCCTACCCCATTCGGGAGGAGACAACAACACATCAGATTGGGTTAGGGTTAGGGTTAGTATAATATCAGACCCCTACCCCACTGGGGAGGAGACAACAACACATCAGATTGGGTTAGGGTTAGGGTTAGTATAATATCAGACCCCTACCCCACTGGGGAGGAGACAACAACACATCAGATTGGGTTAGGGTTAGGGTTAGTATAATATCAGACCCCTACCCCACTGGGGAGGAGACAACAACACATCAGATTGGGTTAGGGTTAGGGTTAGTATAATATCAGACCCCTACCCCACTGGGGAGGAGACAACAACACATCAGATTGGGTAGGGGTTAGTATAATATCAGACCCCTACCCCACTGGGGAGGAGACAACACATCAGATTGGGTTAGGGTTAGTATAATATCAGACCCCTACCCCACTGGGGAGGAGACAACACATCAGATTGGGTTAGGGTTAGTATAATATCAGACCCCTACCCCACTGGGGAGGAGACAACAACACATCAGATTGGGTTAGCGTTAGTATAATATCAGACCCCTACCCCACTGGGGAGGAGACAACAACACATCAGATTGGGTTAGGGTTAGTATAATATCAGACCCCTACCCCACTGGGGAGGAGACAACAACACATCAGATTGGGTTAGGGTTAGTATAATATCAGACCCCTACCCCACTGGGGAGGAGACAACAACACATCAGATTGGGTTAGGTTTAGTATAATATCAGACCCCTACCCCACTGTGGAGGAGAGACAACAACACATCAGATTGGGTTAGGGTTAGTATAATATCAGACCCCTACCCCACTGGGGAGGAGACAACAACACATCAGATTGGGTTAGGGTTAGTATAATATCAGAACCCTACCCCACTGTGGAGGAGAGACAACAACACATCAGATTGGGTTAGGGTTAGTATAATATCATACCCCTACCCCACTGTGGAGGAGACAACAACACATCAGATTGGGTTAGGGTTAGGGTTAGTATAATATCAGACCCCTACCCCACTGTGGAGGAGACAACAACACATCAGATTGGGTTAGGGTTAGTATAATATCAGACCCCTACCCCACTGTGGAGGAGACAACAACACATCAGATTGGGTTAGGGTTAGTATAATATCAGACCCCTACCCCACTGGGGAGGAGAGACAACACATCAGATTGGGTTAGGGTTAGTATAATATCAGACCCCTACCCCACTGGGGAGGAGACAACAACACATCAGAATGGGTTAGGGTTAGGGTTAGTATAATATCAGACCCCTACCCCACTGGGGAGGAGACAACAACACATCAGATTGGGTTAGGGTTAGGGTTAGTATAATATCATACCCCTACCCCACTGGGGAGGAGACAACACATCAGATTGGGTTAGGGTTAGGGTTAGTATAATATCAGACCCCTACCCCACTGTGGAGGAGACAACAACACATCAGATTGGGTTAGGGTTAGTATAATATCAGACCCCTACCCCACTGGGGAGGAGAGACAACACATCAGATTGGGTTAGGGTTAGTATAATATCAGACCCCTACCCCACTGGGGAGGAGACAACAACACATCAGAATGGGTTAGGGTCAGGGTTAGTATAATATCAGACCCCTACCCCACTGGGGAGGAGAGACAACACATCAGATTGGGTTAGGGTTAGTATAATATCAGACCCCTACCCCACTGGGGAGGAGACAACAACACATCAGATTGGGTTAGGGTTAGTATAATATCAGACCCCTACCCCACTGGGGAGGAGACAACAACACATCAGATTGGGTTAGGGTTAGTATAATATCAGACCCCTACCCCACTGGGGAGGAGACAACAACACATCAGATTGGGTTAGGGTTAGTATAATATCAGACCCCTACCCCACTGGGGAGGAGACAACAACACATCAGATTGGGTTAGGGTTAGGGTTAGTATAATATCAGACCCCTACCCCACTGGGGAGGAGATACAACACATCAGATTGGGTTAGGGTTAGTATAATATCAGACCCCTACCCCACTGGGGAGGAGACAACAACACATCATATTGGGTTAGGGTTAGGGTTAGTATAATATCAGACCCCTACCCCACTGGGGAGGAGACAACAACACATCAGATTGGGTTAGGGTTAGTATAATATCAGACCCCTACCCCACTGGGGAGGAGACAACAACACATCAGATTGGGTTAGGGTTAGTATAATATCAGACCCCTACCCCACTGTGGAGGAGACAACAACACATCAGATTGGGTTAGGGTTAGGGTTAGTATAATATCAGACCCCTACATCAGATTGGGTTAGGGTTAGTATAATATCAGACCCCTACCCCACTGGGGAGGAGAGAACAACACATCAGATTGGGTTAGGGTTAGGGTTAGTATAATATCAGACCCCTACCCCACTGGGGAGGAGACAACACATCAGATTGGGTTAGGGTTAGTATAATATCAGACCCCTACCCCACTGGGGAGGAGAGAACAACACATCAGATTGGGTTAGGGTTAGTATAATATCAGACCCCTACCCCACTGTGGAGGAGACAACAACACATCAGATTGGGTTAGGGTTAGGGTTAGTATAATATCAGACCCCTACCCCACTGTGGAGGAGACAACAACACATCAGATTGGGTTAGAGTTAGGGTTAGTATAATATCAGACCCCTACCCCACTGGGGAGGAGAGAACAACACATCAGATTGGGTTAGGGTTAGGGTTAGTATAATATCAGACCCCTACCCCACTGGGGAGGAGACAACACATCAGATTGGGTTAGGGTTAGTATAATATCAGACCCCTACCCCACTGTGGAGGAGACAACAACACATCAGATTGGGTTAGGGTTAGTATAATATCAGACCCCTACCCCACTGTGGAGGAGACAACAACACATCAGATTGGGTTAGGGTTAGTATAATATCAGACCCCTACATCAGATTGGGATAGGGTTAGTATAATATCAGACCCCTACATCAGATTGGGTTAGGGTTAGTATAATATCAGACCCCTACCCACCTGGGGAGGAGACAACAACACATCAGATTGGGTTAGGGTTAGTATAATATCAGACCCCTACCCCCACTGGGGAGGAGACAACAACACATCAGATTGGGTTAGGGTTAGTATAATATCAGACCCCTACCCCACTGGGGAGGAGACAACAACACATCAGATTGGGTTAGGGTTAGTATAATATCAGACCCCTACCCCACTGGGGAGGAGACAACAACACATCAGAATGGGTTAGGGTTAGGGTTAGTATAATATCAGACCCCTACCCCACTGTGGAGGAGACAACAACACATCAGATTGGGTTAGGGTTAGGGTTAGTATGATATCAGACCCCTACCCCACTGGGGAGGAGACAACAACACATCAGATTGGGTTAGGGTTAGTATAATATCAGACCCCTACCCCACTGGGGAGGAGACAACAACACATCAGATTGGGTTAGGGTTAGGGTTAGTATAATATCATACCCCTACCCCACTGGGGAGGAGACAACAACACATCAGATTGGGTTAGGGTTAGGGTTAGTATAATATCAGACCCCTACCCCACTGGGGAGGAGACAACACATCAGATTGGGTTAGGGTTAGTATAATATCATACCCCTACCCCACTGGGGAGGAGACAACAACACATCAGATTGGGTTAGGGTTAGTATAATATCAGACCCCTACCCCACTGTGGAGGAGACAACAACACATCATATTGGGTTAGGGTTAGGGTTAGTATAATATCAGACCCCTACCCCACTGGGGAGGAGACAACAACACATCAGATTGGGTTAGGGTTAGTATAATATCAGACCCCTACCCCACTGTGGAGGAGACAACAACACATCAGATTGGGTTAGGGTTAGGGTTAGTATAATATCAGACCCCTACATCAGATTGGGTTAGGGTTAGTATAATATCAGACCCCTACCCCACTGGGGAGGAGAGAACAACACATCAGATTGGGTTAGGGTTAGGGTTAGTATAATATCAGACCCCTACCCCACTGGGGAGGAGACAACACATCAGATTGGGTTAGGGTTAGTATAATATCAGACCCCTACCCCACTGGGGAGGAGAGAACAACACATCAGATTGGGTTAGGGTTAGTATAATATCAGACCCCTACCCCACTGTGGAGGAGACAACAACACATCAGATTGGGTTAGGGTTAGGGTTAGTATAATATCAGACCCCTACCCCACTGGGGAGGAGACAACAACACATCAGATTGGGTTAGGGTTAGGGTTAGTATAATATCAGACCCCTACCCCACTGGGGAGGAGAGAACAACACATCTGATTGGGTTAGGGTTAGGGTTAGTATAATATCAGACCCCTACCCCACTGGGGAGGAGACAACACATCAGATTGGGTTAGGGTTAGTATAATATCAGACCCCTACCCCACTGTGGAGGAGACAACAACACATCAGATTGGGTTAGGGTTAGTATAATATCAGACCCCTACCCCACTGTGGAGGAGACAACAACACATCAGATTGGGTTAGGGTTAGTATAATATCAGACCCCTACATCAGATTGGGTTAGGGTTAGTATAATATCAGACCCCTACATCAGATTGGGTTAGGGTTAGTATAATATCAGACCCCTACCCCACTGGGGAGGAGACAACAACACATCAGATTGGGTTAGGGTTAGTATAATATCAGACCCCTACCCCCACTGGGGAGGAGACAACAACACATCAGATTGGGTTAGGGTTAGTATAATATCAGACCCCTACCCCACTGGGGAGGAGACAACAACACATCAGATTGGGTTAGGGTTAGTATAATATCAGACCCCTACCCCACTGGGGAGGAGACAACAACACATCAGAATGGGTTAGGGTTAGGGTTAGTATAATATCAGACCCCTACCCCACTGTGGAGGAGACAACAACACATCAGATTGGGTTAGGGTTAGGGTTAGTATGATATCAGACCCCTACCCCACTGGGGAGGAGACAACAACACATCAGATTGGGTTAGGGTTAGTATAATATCAGACCCCTACCCCACTGGGGAGGAGACAACAACACATCAGATTGGTTTAGGGTTAGGGTTAGTATAATATCATACCCCTACCCCACTGGGGAGGAGACAACAACACATCAGATTGGGTTAGGGTTAGGGTTAGTATAATATCAGACCCCTACCCCACTGGGGAGGAGACAACACATCAGATTGGGTTAGGGTTAGTATAATATCATACCCCTACCCCACTGGGGAGGAGACAACAACACATCAGATTGGGTTAGGGTTAGTATAATATCATACCCCTACCCCACTGGGGAGGAGACAACAACACATCAGATTGGGTTAGGGTTAGTATAATATCAGACCCCTACCCCACTGGGGAGGAGACAACAACACATCAGATTGGGTTAGGGTTAGTATAATATCATACCCCTACCCCACTGTGGAGGAGACAACAACACATCAGATTGGGTTAGGGTTAGTATAATATCAGACCCCTACCCCACTGGGGAGGAGACAACAACACATCAGATTGGGTTAGGGTTAGGGTTAGTATAATATCAGACCCCTACCCCACTGGGGAGGAGACAACAACACATCATATTGGGTTAGGGTTAGGGTTAGTATAATATCAGACCCCTACCCCACTGTGGAGGAGACAACAACACATCAGATTGGGTTAGGGTTAGTATAATATCAGACCCCTACCCCACTGGGGAGGAGAGAACAACACATCAGATTGGGTTAGGGTTAGGGTTAGTATAATATCAGACCCCTACCCCACTGGGGAGGAGACAACACATCAGATTGGGTTAGGGTTAGTATAATATCAGACCCCTACCCCACTGTGGAGGAGACAACAACACATCAGATTGGGTTAGGGTTAGTATAATATCAGACCCCTTCCCCACTGGGGAGGAGAGAACAACACATCAGATTGGGTTAGGGTTAGTATAATATCAGACCCCTTCCCCACTGGGGAGGAGACAACAACACATCAGATTGGGTTAGGGTTAGGGTTAGTATAATATCAGACCCCTACCCCACTGTGGAGGAGACAACAACACATCAGATTGGGTTAGGGTTAGTATAATATCAGACCCCTACCCCACTGGGGAGGAGACAACAACACATCAGATTGGGTTAGGGTTAGTATAATATCAGACCCCTACCCCACTGGGGAGGAGACAACAACACATCAGATTGGGTTAGGGTTAGTATAATATCAGACCCCTACCCCACTGGGGAGGAGACAACAACACATCAGATTGGGTTAGGGTTAGTATAATATCAGACCCCTACCCCACTGGGGAGGAGACAACAACACATCAGATTGGGTTAGGGTTAGGGTTAGTATAATATCAGACCCCTACCCCACTGGGGAGGAGACAACAACACATCAGATTGGGTTAGGGTTAGGGTTAGTATAATATCAGACCCCTACCCCACTGGGGAGGAGACAACAACACATCAGATTGGGTTAGGGTTAGTATAATATCAGACCCCTACCCAAACTGGGGAGGAGACAACAACACATCAGATTGGGTTAGGGTTAGTATAATATCAGACCCCTACCCCACTGGGGAGGAGACAACAACACATTAGATTGGGTTAGGGTTAGTATAATATCAGACCCCTACCCCACTGGGGAGGAGACAACAACACATCAGATTGGGTTAGGGTTAGTATAATATCAGACCCCTACCCCACTGGGGAGGAGACAACAACACATCAGATTGGGTTAGGGTTAGTATAATATCAGACCCCTACCCCACTGTGGAGGAGACAACAACACATCAGATTGGGTTAGGGTTAGTATAATATCAGACCCCTACCCCACTGGGGAGGAGACAACAACACATCAGATTGGGTTAGGGTTAGTATAAAATCAGACCCCTACCCCACTGGGGAGGAGACAACAACACATCAGATTGGGTTAGGGTTAGTATAATATCAGACCCCTACCCCACTGGGGAGGAGACAACAACACATCAGATTGGGTTAGGGTTAGTATAATATCATACCCCTACCCCACTGGGGAGGAGACAACAACACATCAGATTGGGTTAGGGTTAGGGTTAGTATGATATCAGACCCCTACCCCACTGTGGAGGAGACAACACATCAGATTGGGTTAGGGTTAGTATAATATCAGACCCCTTCCCCACTGGGGAGGAGACAACAACACATCAGATTGGGTTAGGGTTAGGGTTAGTATAATATCAGACCCCTACCCCACTGTGGAGGAGACAACAACACATAAGATTGGGTTAGGGTTAGTATAATATCAGACCCCTACCCCACTGTGGAGGAGACAACAACACATCAGATTGGGTTAGGGTTAGTAAAATATCAGACCCCTACCCCACTGTGGAGGAGACAACAACACATCAGAATGGGTTAGGGTTAGGGTTAGTATAATATCAGACCCCTACCCCACTGTGGAGGAGACAACAACACATCAGATTGGGTTAGGGTTAGTATAATATCAGACCCCTACCCCACTGGGGAGGAGACAACAACACATCAGATTGGGTTAGGGTTAGTATAATATCAGACCCCTACCCCACTGGGGAGGAGACAACAACACATCAGATTGGGTTAGGGTTAGTATAATATCAGACCCCTACCCCACTGGGGAGGAGACAACAACACATCAGATTGGGTTAGGGTTAGTATAATATCAGACCCCTACCCCACTGGGGAGGAGACAACAACACATCAGATTGGGTTAGGGTTAGGGTTAGTATAATATCAGACCCCTACCCCACTGGGGAGGAGACAACAACACATCAGATTGGGTTAGGGTTAGGGTTAGTATAATATCAGACCCCTACCCCACTGGGGAGGAGACAACAACACATCAGATTGGGTTAGGGTTAGTATAATATCAGACCCCTACCCAAACTGGGGAGGAGACAACAACACATCAGATTGGGTTAGGGTTAGTATAATATCAGACCCCTACCCCACTGGGGAGGAGACAACAACACATTAGATTGGGTTAGGGTTAGTATAATATCAGACCCCTACCCCACTGGGGAGGAGACAACAACACATCAGATTGGGTTAGGGTTAGTATAATATCAGACCCCTACCCCACTGGGGAGGAGACAACAACACATCAGATTGGGTTAGGGTTAGTATAATATCAGACCCCTACCCCACTGTGGAGGAGACAACAACACATCAGATTGGGTTAGGGTTAGTATAATATCAGACCCCTACCCCACTGGGGAGGAGACAACAACACATCAGATTGGGTTAGGGTTAGTATAAAATCAGACCCCTACCCCACTGGGGAGGAGACAACAACACATCAGATTGGGTTAGGGTTAGTATAATATCAGACCCCTACCCCACTGGGGAGGAGACAACAACACATCAGATTGGGTTAGGGTTAGTATAATATCATACCCCTACCCCACTGGGGAGGAGACAACAACACATCAGATTGGGTTAGGGTTAGGGTTAGTATGATATCAGACCCCTACCCCACTGTGGAGGAGACAACACATCAGATTGGGTTAGGGTTAGTATAATATCAGACCCCTACCCCACTGGGGAGGAGACAACAACACATCAGATTGGGTTAGGGTTAGTATAATATCATACCCCTACCCCACTGGGGAGGAGACAACAACACATCAGATTGGGTTAGGGTTAGGGTTAGTATAATATCAGACCCCTACCCCACTGGGGAGGAGACAACAACACATCAGATTGGGTTAGGGTTAGTATAATATCAGACCCCTACCCCACTGTGGAGGAGACAACAACACATAAGATTGGGTTAGGGTTAGTATAATATCAGACCCCTACCCCACTGGGGAGGAGACAACAACACATCAGATTGGGTTAGGGTTAGTATAATATCAGACCCCTACCCCACTGTGGAGGAGACAACAACACATCAGATTGGGTTAGGGTTAGGGTTAGTATAATATCAGACCCCTACCCCACTGGGGAGGAGACAACAACACATCAGATTGGGTTAGGGTTAGTATAATATCAGACTCCTACCCCACTGGGGAGGAGACAACAACACATCAGATTGGGTTAGGGTTAGTATAATATCAGACCCCTACCCCACTGTGGAGGAGACAACAACACATCAGATTGGGTTAGGGTTAGTATAATATCAGACCCCTACCCCACTGTGGAGGAGACAACAACACATCAGATTGGGTTAGGGTTAGTATAATATCAGACCCCTACCCCACTGGGGAGGAGACAACACATCAGATTGGGTTAGGGTTAGTATAATATCAGACCCCTACCCCACTGGGGAGGAGACAACAACACATCAGATTGGGTTAGGGTTAGTATAATATCAGACCCCTACCCCACTGGGGAGGAGACAACAACACATCAGATTGGGTTAGGGTTAGTATAATATCAGACCCCTACCCCACTGGGGAGGAGACAACAACACATCAGATTGGGTTAGGGTTAGTATAATATCAGACCCCTACCCCACTGTGGAGGAGACAACAACACATCAGATTGGGTTAGGGTTAGTATAATATCAGACCCCTACCCTCGACTGGCAGAGACAACAACACATCAATTGGGTTAAGGGTTATTAAATATCAGACCCTATACCCCACAGGGGAGGAGACAACAACACATCAGATTGGGTTAGGGTTAGTATAATATCAGACCCCTACTCCACTGGGGAGGAGACAACAACACATCATATTGGGTTAGGGTTAGTATAATATCAGACCCCTACCCCACTGGGGAGGAGACAACAACACATCAGATTGGGTTAGGGTTAGGGTTAGTATAATACCAGACCCCTACCCCACTGGGGAGGAGACAACAACACATCAGATTGGGTTAGGGTTAGGGTTAGGGTTAGTATAATATCAGACCCCTACCCCACTGGGGAGGAGACAACAACACATCAGATTGGGTTAGGGTTAGTATAATATCAGACCCCTACCCCACTGGGGAGGAGACAACAACACATCAGATTGGGTTAGGGTTAGGGTTAGTATAATATCATACCCCTACCCCACTGGGGAGGAGACAACAACACATCAGATTGGGTTAGGGTTAGTATAATATCAGACCCCTACCCCACTGGGGAGGAGACAACAACACATCAGATTGGGTTAGGGTTAGTATAATATCAGACCCCTACCCCACTGGGGAGGAGACAACAACACATCAGATTGGGTTAGGGTTAGGGTTAGTATAATATCAGACCCCTACCCCACTGGGGAGGAGACAATTACACATCAGATTGGGTTAGGGTTAGTATAATATCATACCCCTACCCCACTGGGGAGGAGACAACAACACATCAGATTGGGTTAGGGTTAGGGTTAGTATAATATCAGACCCCTACCCCACTGGGGAGGAGACAACAACACATCATATTGGGTTAGGGTTAGGGTTAGTATAATATCAGACCCCTACCCCACTGTGGAGGAGACAACAACACATCAGATTGGGTTAGGGTTAGTAAAATATCAGACCCCTACCCCACTGGGGAGGAGAGAACAACACATCAGATTGGGTTAGGGTTAGGGTTAGTATAATATCAGACCCCTACCCCACTGGGGAGGAGACAACACATCAGATTGGGTTAGGGTTAGTATAATATCAGACCCCTACCCCACTGTGGAGGAGACAACAACACATCAGATTGGGTTAGGGTTAGTATAATATCAGACCCCTTCCCCACTGGGGAGGAGAGAACAACACATCAGATTGGGTTAGGGTTAGTATAATATCAGACCCCTTCCCCACTGGGGAGGAGACAACAACACATCAGATTTGGTTAGGGTTAGTATAATATCAGACCCCTACCCCACTGTGGAGGAGACAACAACACATAAGATTGGGTTAGGGTTAGTATAATATCAGACCCCTACCCCACTGTGGAGGAGACAACAACACATCAGATTGGGTTAGGGTTAGTAAAATATCAGACCCCTACCCCACTGTGGAGGAGACAACAACACATCAGAATGGGTTAGGGTTAGGGTTAGTATAATATCAGACCCCTACCCCACTGTGGAGGAGACAACAACACATCAGATTGGGTTAGGGTTAGTATAATATCAGACCCCTACCCAAACTGGGGAGGAGACAACAACACATCAGATTGGGTTAGGGTTAGTATAATATCAGACCCCTACCCCACTGGGGAGGAGACAACAACACATTAGATTGGGTTAGGGTTAGTATAATATCAGACCCCTACCCCACTGGGGAGGAGACAACAACACGTCAGATTGGGTTAGGGTTAGTATAATATCAGACCCCTACCCCACTGGGGAGGAGACAACAACACATCAGATTGGGTTAGGGTTAGTATAATATCAGACCCCTACCCCACTGTGGAGGAGACAACAACACATCAGATTGGGTTAGGGTTAGTATAATATCAGACCCCTACCCCACTGGGGAGGAGACAACAACACATCAGATTGGGTTAGGGTTAGTATAAAATCAGACCCCTACCCCACTGGGGAGGAGACAACAACACATCAGATTGGGTTAGGGTTAGTATAATATCAGACCCCTACCCCACTGGGGAGGAGACAACAACACATCAGATTGGGTTAGGGTTAGGGTTAGTATAATATCAGACCCCTACCCCACTGTGGAGGAGACAACAACACATCAGATTGGGTTAGGGTTAGTATAATATCAGACCCCTACCCCACTGTGGAGGAGACAACAACACATCAGATTGGGTTAGGGTTAGTATAATATCAGACCCCTACCCCACTGTGGAGGAGACAACAACACATCAGATTGGGTTAGGGTTAGTGTTAGGGTTAGTATAATATCAGACCCCTACCCCACTGGGGAGGAGTCAACAACACATCAGATTGGGTTAGGGTTAGGGTTAGTATAATATCAGACCCCTACCCCACTGTGGAGGAGACAACAACACATCAGATTGGGTTAGGGTTAGGGTTAGTATAATATCAGACCCCTACCCCACTGGGGAGGAGACAACAACACATCAGCTTTATTCTCAGTAGGGTTGAGGATGGCAGGGTTACCAGGGTTACCCTCGGTATACAGGCAGTCAGGCAGTCAGGCAGGCAGCCAGGCAGGCAGCCAGGCAGGCAGGCAGGCAGTTAAGCAGGCAGGCAGGCAGGCAGGCAGTTAATCAGTCAGGCAGGTAGTTAGGCAGGCAGCCAGGCAGGCAGGCAGGCAGGCAGGCAGCCAGGCAGGCAGTTAGGCAGGCAGGCAGGCAGGCAGGCAGCCAGGCAGGCAGTTAGGCAGGCAGGCAGGTAGGCAGTTAGGCAGGCAGGCAGGCAGGCAGGCAGGCAGGCAGCCAGGCAGGCAGTTAGGCAGGCAGGTAGGCAGGCAGGCAGGCAGGCAGGCAGGCAGCCAGGCAGGCAGTTAGGCAGGCAGGCAGGCAGGCAGGCAGCCAGGCAGGCAGTTAGGCAGGCAGGCTGGCAGGCAGCCAGGCAGGCAGGCAGGCAGCCAGGCAGGTAGTTAGGCAGGCAGGCAGGCAGGCAGGCAGGCAGCCAGGCAGGCAGGCAGGCAGCCAGGCAGGCAGTCAGGCAGTCAGGCAGGTAGTTAGGCAGGCAGCCAGGCAGGCAGCCAGGCAGGCAGGCAGGCAGCCAGGCAGGCAGTTAGGCAGGCAGGTAGTTAAGCAGTCAGACAGGTAGGCAGGCAGGCAGTTAATAATAATAATAATAATAATAATAATAATAATAATAATAATAATAATAATAATAATAATAATAATAATAATAATAATAATAATAATAATAATAATAAGCCATTTAGCAGACGCTTTTATCCAAAGCGACTTACAGTCGTCCGTGCATACATTTTTTTGTGTATGGGTGGCCCCGAGTTAAGCAGTCAGGCAGGCAGGCAGGTAGGCAGGCAGGCAGGTAGGTAGGCCACATCTCTACTGATGCATTGAGTCACTCTAGACTGGTTTCCAAATAGCATCATATTCCCTATGTAGTGCGCTATGGGCCCTGGTCAGTAATGCCCTACATAGGGAATAGGGTACCATTTGAAACATATTCTAGTCTCCTGATGTACAGGGGCATGGTGCAGTCATCCTGGTGTTGTCCTCTCGGAGGGAAGAAGTGCTATGAGGCAGACATAATGAGTATTGGAGAGACTCAAAGACCTGCTCGAACGACTACTAACATTCATGTGCTTCTCTTCAGTGTGTGGAATTGAATGTGAACAAAATCAATAGCTTTCAATGAAACTAATTGTGAGGGGAATTCTTCGTTAGAGGACAGAGCAGTAGAAGGAGGTTCGCTTAAGTGCAGGTTGGGAACAAAGCGCTCTCTCGGAGGGAGAACACATTTAGAGTGAATAAAAAGCAGCTGAATAAAATACAATGATGCTGTACTATTTAAAATTAGAGACAATGTGAAACATTGAACAAACAAAGGGTTAGGGTTAGGGTCATTGGACAAACAAAGGGTTAAGGGTTAGGGTCATTGGACAAACAAAGGGTTAAGGGTTAGGGTCATTGGACAAACAAAGGGTTAAGGGTTAGGGTCATTGGACAAAAAAAGGGTTAGGGTTAGGGTCATTGGACAAAAAAAGGGTTAGGGTTAGGGTCGTTGGACAAACAAAGGGTTAAGGTCATTGGACAAACAAAGGGTTAGGGTCATTGGACAAACAAAGGGTTAGGGTCAGGGTCATTGGACAAACAAAGGGTTAGGGTCAGGGTCATTGGACAAACAAAGGGTTAGGGTCATTGGACAAACAAAGGGTTAGGGTCATTGGACAAACAAAGGATTAGGGTCAGGGTCATTGGACAAACAAAGGGTTAGGGTTAGGGTCATTGGACAAACAAAGAAAGAAATTCTCCTCCAGCAGTTTTTGATGTTGCAACGTTACAGAACACTTCTCTCTCTGTGTAAACATGATCAGGATGATTTTAATGTTACAGAACACTTATCTCTGTGTAAACATGATCAGGATGATTTAAATGTTACAGAACACTTCTCTCTCTGTGTAAACATGATCAGGATGATTTAAATGTTACAGAACACTTCTCTCTGTGTAAACATGATCAGGATGATTTTAATGTTACAGAACACTTCTCTCTCTGTGTAAACATGATCAGGATGATTTTAATGTTACAGAACACTTCTCTCTGTGTAAACATGATCAGGATGATTTAAATGTTACAGAACACTTCTCTCTGTGTAAACATGATCAGGATGATTTAAATGTTACAGAACACTTCTCTCTCTGTTTAACCATGATCAGGATGATTTTAATGTTACAGAACACCTCTCTCTGTGTAAACATGATCAGGATGATTTAAATGTTACAGAAAAATTATCTCTCTGTGTAACCATGATCAGGATGATTTAAATGTTACAGAACACTTCTCTCTGTGTAAACATGATCAGGATGATTTTAATGTTACAGAACACTTATCTCTGTGTAAACATGATCAGGATGATTTAAATGTTACAGAACACTTCTCTCTGTGTAAACATGATCAGGATGATTTTAATGTTACAGAACACTTCTCTCTGTGTAAACATGATCAGGATTATTTAAATGTTACAGAACACTTCTCTCTCTGTGTAACCATGATCAGGATGATTTTAAAGTTACAGAACACTTCTCTCTGTGTAAACATGATCGGGATGATTTAAATGTTACAGAACACTTCTCTCTGTGTAAACATGATCAGGATGATTTAAATGTTACAGAACACTTCTCTCTCTGTGTAAACATGATCAGGATGATTTTAATGTTACAGAACACTTCTCTCTGTGTAAACATGATCAGGATGATTTAAATGTTACAGAACACTTCTCTCTCTGTGTAACCATGATCAGGATGATTTTAATGTTACAGAACACTTCTCTCTGTGTAAACATGATCAGGATGATTTAAATGTTACAGAACATTTCTCTCTGTGTAAACATGATCAGGATGATTTAAATGTTACAGAACACTTCTCTCTCTGTGTAAACATGATCAGGATGATTTATATGTTACAGAACACTCCTCTCTGTGTAAACATGATCAGGATGATTTAAATGTTACAGAACACTTCTCTCTGTGTAACCATGATCAGGATGATTTAAATGTTACAGAACACTTTAAATGTTAAAGAACACTTCTCTCTATGTGTAACCATGATCAGGATGATTTAAATGTTACAGAACACTTCTCTCTATGTGTAAACATGATCAGGATGATTTAAATGTTACAGAACACTTCTCTCTGTGTAAACATGATCAGGATGATTTAAATGTTACAGAACACTTCTCTCTCTGTGTAACCATGATCAGAATGATTTAAATGTTACAGAACACTTCTCTCTATGTGTAACCATTTTCAGGATGATTTAAATGTTACAGAACACTTCTCTCTATGTGTAAACATGATCAGGATGATTTAAATGTTACAGAACACTTCTCTCTGTGTAAACATGATCAGGATTATTTAAATGTTACAGAACACTTCTCTCTCTGTGTAAAAATGATCAGGATGATTTAAATGTTACAGAACACTTCTCTCTATGTGTAAACATGATCAGGATGATTTAAATGTTACAGAACACTTCTCTCTGTGTAAACATGATCAGGATGATTTAAATGTTACAGAACACTTCTCTCTGTGTAAACATGATCAGGATGATTTAAATGTTACAGAACACTTCTCTCTATGTGTAACCATGATCAGGATGATTTAAATGTTACAGAACACTTCTCTCTATGTGAAACCATGATCAGGATGATTTAAATGTTACAGAACACTTCTCTCTATAAGTAAACATGATCAGGATGATTTAAATGTTACAGAACACTTCTCTCTGTGTAAACATGATCAGGATGATTTGTAGGAGAATAGAAAAACTGCATCAACAGAATCTTCTTTGGGAAACTTTTCAACTATCTTTTTGGAATTGCTCTTAACGAAAATGTCAAATATAGAATTGAAAATGGATAATATAAATTCGTAATGATTGTTACATTAATGTGTTTGAAAATGAAGAGAAATGTGTAAATAACATGCATTTGCCAAAGTGATTATTTCTGATAAACTGAATAAACTTGTTACAGATGAAAACCAACAAATATTAGCAGCGTTAGTCGTAGGTCCTAATGTTGAAATATACAATATACCTAACTGAATATTTGCAGCTTTAATTAATCAATGATAATTTTGTAAAGCTTTTGTCCCTTGACTGACATACACATCATCCTGGTACAGTACCTACGGTATCTACATGTACAGCGCCTTCAGAAAGTATTCATACCCCTTGACTTATTTCACATTTTGTTGTGTCTTACAGCCTGAATTCAAAATATGTTTTAAAAAATGAAACATTCTAATAATAACAAAGTGAAAACATGTTTTAGACATTTTCACAAATGTATTGAACATGAAATACAGAAATATGTCATTTAGATAAGTTTCCACACCCTTTTGGCAGCGACCACACCCTTTTGGCAGCGACTACACCCTTTTGGCAGCGACCACACCCTTTTGGCAGCGACTACACCATTTTGGCAGTGACCACACCCTTTTGGCAGCGACTACACCCTTTTGGCAGCGACTACACCCTTTTGGCAGTGACCACACCCTTTTGGCAGCGACTACACCCTTTTGGCAGCAACCACACCCTTTTGGCAGCGACTACACCCTTTTGGCAGCGACTACACCCTTTTGGCAGCAACTACACCCTTTTGGCAGCGACTACACCCTTTTGGCAGCAACTACACCCTTTTGGCAGCGACTACACACTTTTTGCAGCGACTACACCCTTTTGGCAGCGACTACACCCTTTTGGCAGCGACCACACCCTTTTGGCAGCGACTACACCCTTTTGGCAGCGACTACACCCTTTTGGCAGCGACTACATCCTTTTGGCAGCGACTACACCTGCAAGTCTCTCTGGTCTCTAAGAGCTTTGCACAGATGGATTGTCCAATATTTGCACATTATTATTTTTTTAATTCTTCAAGCTCTGTCAAGTTGGTTGTTGATCATTGATAGACAGCCATTTTTAAGTCTTGGCATAAATCTTCAAGCCGATTTACAGTTTTTCTCCATTGGTTTGGCTCATTTCTTGAAACAGAAATTACATTCTCAAAACTACATGGACAAACCTCCAAACCACTTGGCAATTGTTCACAACAGAATTGAATTTCTCATTCATTTCATCAAATTGCAAATGTCTAAGTACATGTCTCAATGTCTCAGTACATCTTTGCAAATGAATAAGTACAGGTAGCCTACATTTAGCACAATTTCCAAGTGAATAGATCTTGTTGATCTAAACTGATTGTTGATTCTCAGTCTAATGGTTGTTCGCTCCAAAACGTGTCAGCGTCCTTTCATTGTATGAGTCATCACATGCACAATAGTCTGTTCAATTGTCAAAATTAGTCAAGAACATAATACCATGAATACCATATATGAATCCCTTGGAACATTTGATAAATTTATTACAGCAATTGACAGTCAGGTGAAACTAGAACTTGACTAACGAAGGAGGAGTTTCACACATCTCAGATGACCAATCAAACAGTATGTTTAGTTACCTGACAGGTGCTGTCCATGACTGTGAATGCTGCCAAACATGTATGTAAAGAGCTTGACCATGCAGGACCAGTACAATTTCTGAACATGGAGGCACCTGGCCAAGTAAATGAACAAGGGCAACTGCCTGCTCAAGGAAGAGGAAGAAGAAGAGGAGGAGGAGGAGTAAGGGTGCGTGGTGGTGGAATAGGGGGAAGAGGCCGAGGAGCACGAAGACACCATGCTGTCCCGGATGAAATTCGGGCCACAATTATAGACCATGTCATCAACCATGGCCTCACAATGGCGGAGGCAGGTCGCCGAGTGCAGCCTAATGTGCCTCGCTCAACAGTCTCCTCCATCATCCAAACCTTTCGCAGGGAAAACAGGTATGTAGTCAGTCAATGATGGAATTATATGTTGTATAGGACAGGACACTGTGCATAGAGCAAGAAATATATTTATATTTACATATTTACCTATTCATTTAGTGTGTGTGTGTGATAGGCCTACAGTAATATCTTACCTCAATGGGATGTTATGATACTAAAAATGACAAGAAAAACATTGGAGAAAATAAACTATGGAATAGTTTATTTTCTACAGTATTGATGATACAGTTTACAGTAGTATTCCAGTCACTGTGCAGTGATGCATTAGAATTGTGGTAAAGTTACTGTAAGTAAAACAACAATACAATTACATAGGTAACTCATTCTGTAAGGAATACATAAGGTATACATTACGAATGGAGTGTTGTCCTTTGACTTCTATATCTAGGATTGGACGACAACCTTGCACAGGTGGCAGAGGAAAACTTCTCAATGAACAACAAGAACAAGAGATCTGTAACATGGTGATGGCAAATAATGCCATCACATTGAGACAGATCCGCGCTGCAATCCTACAAGACAATGCCATATTCCAAGATGTCAACTCTATAAGCATCTCCACAATAGACCGGATATTGAAGAAGCATCAGATGACAATGAAGCAAATTTACAGGGTACCATTTGAGAGGAACTCTGATAGAGTGAAAGAGCTGCGGTACCAGTATGTACATGTAAGTCAGTTACTGGTTGTCCATCATTATAACATTTTTACAATTAAGCAGTGGTTCCCAAACTTTTTTGGCTTCAGTACCCACTTTACCTGATTTGTGTATCCAGGTAATCCAGGTATGGAAGTATTTGATTTATCTGACTTCAACATTTCGCCTAAAAACTGCAGCTTACTGTATGATGCAATTATCATTATAATCCTTATTTTGAAGAATATAACATACAATAAGAAAAGGGGTCAAAGAGCTGCAATTAGTGCCTCCCATGTAAATCTATCTAATACTGTGGGTTTTACTGTAACATTTCAGTAAGTCTAGTCATTGATGATTTCCCCCCTCCCCTTTCTGTCAAATACCCCCTGTAGTACCTCTGCATAGGGGTACATGTACCCCAGGTTTGGAACCACTGGAGTAGTGGCCAGTAGTATATTGAACTTGTGGAGAACATAGAACATTCCTATGTAATTGTCTGTAACTGTAGTGTATGACTCTTCTGTATGACTGATTTGATGTTTTCTTTTTTTACGCTATTGTAGAGAATAATGGCATTGGAAGGAAACGAGACCCATCACATCCTCGTGTTTGTGGATGAAGCTGGCTTCAACCTGGCCAAGGGCCGAAGACGTGGCCGTAATATTATTGGCCACCGGGCCATGGTGGATGTCCCAGGCCAGCGAGGGGGCAATATAACTATGTGTGCTGCCATATCGGAGAATGGTGTGGCCACTCACATCCCCAGTCTTGGCCCATACAATACACAGAAGCTCCTCATCTTCTTGGACCGCCTTCATGTTGATTTGATCCCTGAAAATGAGAGCGGTCTCGTAGGGCCTCACCTACCACAATATGTCATTGTATGGGACAATGTGAATTTCCACCGTGGCCCGCTCATCAGGGCCTGGTTCACTACTCATCCAAGGATGGTCATGGTGTTCCTACCACCTTACTCTCCTTTCCTCAATCCTATTGAGGAGTATTTCTCCGCTTGGAGGTGGAGAGTGTATGAGCATCGGGCTCAAGATCAGAGGTCCCTGCTCCATGCAATGGACGCTGCGTGTGAGGATATTACAGCAGATCAGTGTAGGGGATGGTTGCGACATGCACGCCGTTTCTTCCCTCGTTGCATCGCAAGGGAGAATATACGCTGTGATGTGGACGAGAATCTGTGGCCAGACAGACAGCAGCGTGTGGATGGCCAGGAGGGTGAGGACAGCGACCAGTGAAGAACTGTTAGTTGTGAAACTCCAGCTTTATTTACAGCACTGTAGGCTGCATATAATTTTCATTGTTTTTTGTTTGTGTGTTTATATTACAGTATATTATGCTGTATACATTTTCTTTTTACTCTGATGTATGGAAGTTACTTTATGTGTGTGAATGATAATGGTTACAATTTCCTTGGCAGTATGAGTGCAATGTGTGATGTCAAACCTTGGAGGCTACTCTTACCCTAAAATCCTATTTATTTTTTTCAGTTTTATACACAATTGTATTCTGTTAGCTAGACAAAAAACAGTACAGTAACCATTGTCAATGAAGGACTGGGCTAAGACTGAAAGGTGGACATGAGGGATATTTCAATGGTCCTCTGCCATAGTGACAAAACATCTAAACATTTTGACTTGCAGTGCTTACACAATGCCAAAGGGACGAAGCATTTTGGGGGCACTGACTGTTTAAATGAGAAGGAAATTTAGTTTTGAAGCATGAGTGAACAGTTTTAGGAGAGATATGAGCTTTTGCAAGTGAGCTATAGTGTTGTGCTGAACTGTAAGACTGTTTTGCCAAATGATCTTAGAGTTTTGAGAATGTAATTTCTGTTTCAAGAAATGAGCCAAACCAATGGAGAAAAACTGTAACTCAAAACTTTAACTACGCCACTCATGAACATTCAATGTCATCTTGGTAAGCAACTCCAGTGTATATTTGGCCTTGGGTTTTAGGTTATTGTCCTGCTGATTGGTGAATATGTCTCCCATCCTTGAAAATATGAAGAGTGGTACTCAGTAAGATGTGTTGTGTTGGATTTGCCCCAAACATAATGCTTTGTATTCAGGACATAAAGTTATTTTCTTTGCTACATTTTTTGCAGTTTTTGCAAACAAAATGCATTTTTTTGAATATTTTTTATTCTGTAGAGGCTTCCTTCTTTTCACTCAGTCATTTAGGTTAATATTGTGGAGTAACTACAGTGGTGTTGATCCCTAACCCTAACCCTATCACAGCCATTAAACTCTGTAACTACAGTGAGGGAAAAAAGTATTTGATTGATTTGTACGTTTGCCCACTGAAAAAGACATGATCAGTCTATAATTCTAATGGTAAGTTTATTTGAACAGTGAGAGACAGCATAACAACAAAAAAATCCAGAAAAACGCATGACAAAAATGTTATAAATTGATTTGCATTTTAATGAGGGAAATAAGTATTTGACCCCTCTGCAAAACATGATTTAGTACTTGGTGGCAAAACACTTGTTGGCAATCAAAGAGGTCAGACGTTTCTTGTAGTTGGCCACCAGGTTTGCTCACATCTCAGGAGGGATTTCGTTCCACTCCTCTTTGCAGATCTTCTCCAAGTCATTAAGGTTTCGAGGCTGACGTTTGGCAACTCGAACCTTCAGCTCCCTCCACAGATTTTCTGTGAGATTAAGGTCTGGAGACTGGCTAGGTCACTCCAGGACCTTAATGTGCTTCTTCTTGAGCCACTCCTTTGTTGCCTTGGCTGTGTGTTTTGGGTCATTGTCATGTTGGAATACCCATCCACGACCCATTTTCAATGCCCTTGCTGAGGGAAGGAGGTTCTCACCCAAGATTTGATGGTACATGGTCCCGTCCATCATCCCTTTGATGCGGTGAAGTTGTCCTGTCCCCTTAGCAGAAAAACACCCCCAAAGCATAATGTTTCCACCTCCATGTTTGACGGCGGGGATGGTGTTCTTGGGGTCATAGGCAGCATTCCTCCTCCTCCAAACACGGTGAGTTGAGTTGATGCCAAAGAGCTCGATTTTGGTCTCATCTGACCACAACACTTTCACCCAGTTCTCCTCTGAATCATTCAGATGTTCATTGGCAAACTTCAGACGGCCCTGTATATGTGCTTTCTTGAGCAGGGGGACCTTGCGGGCGCTGCAGGATTTTAGTCCTTCACGGCGTAGTGTGTTACCAATTGTTTTCTTGGTGACTATGGTGCCAGCTGCCTTGAGAACATTGACAAGATCCTCCCGTGTAGTTCTGGGCTGATTCCTCACCGTTCTCATGATCATTGCAACTCCACGAGGTGAGATCTTGCATGGAGCCCCAGGCCGAGGGAGATTGACAGTACTTTTGTGTTTCTTCCATTTGCGAATAATCGCACCAACTGTTGTCACCTTCTCACCAAGCTGATTGACGATGGTCTTGTAGCCCATTCAGCCTTGTGTAGGTCTACAATCTTGTCCCTGACATCCTTGGAGAGCTCTTTGGTCTTGGCCATGGTGGAGAGTTTGGAATCTGATTGATTGATTGCTTCTGTGGACAGGTGTCTTTTATACAGGTAACAAGCTGAGATTAGGAGCACACCCTTTAAAACATGCGTTTTTCTGGATTTCTTTGTTGTTATTCTGTCTCTCACTGTTCAAATAAACCTACCATTAAAATGATAGACTGATCATTTCTTTGTCAGTGGGCAAATGTACAAAATCAGCAGGGGATCAAATATTTTTTTCCCTCACTGTATATTAAAATCGCTTTTGGTCCTGAGTGGTTTCCTTCCTCTCCGGCGACTGAGTTAGGAAGGACAGCTGTATCTTTGTAGTGACTGGCTGTATTGATGCACCATCCAAAGTGTAATTAATAACTTCACCATGCTCAAATGGATATTCAATGTTTGCTTTATTTAATTTTTACCCATCTACCAATAGGTGCGAGGCATTGGAAAACCTCCCTGGTCTTTGTGGTTAAATCTGTATTTGAAGTTCACTGCTCGACTGAGGGACCTAACAGATAATTGTACGTGTGGGGTACAGAGATGAGGTAGCCATTAAAAAATCATGTTAAACAGTATTATTACACACAGAGTGATTCTATGCAACTTATTATGTGACTTGTTCAGCACATTTTCACTCCTGACCTTATTTAGGCTTGCCTTAACAAAGGGGTTGAATACTTATTGACTCAAGACATTTCAGCTTTATATTTTTAATTAATTTGTAAAACTTTCTAAAAACATTATTCCACTTTGACATGATGGGGTATTGTGTATAGGCCAGTGACACAAAATCTCAATTTTAAATTGGGGCTGTAACACAACAACATGTGGAAAAAGTCAAGCATTGTGAATACTTTCTGAAGGCATCCTGATGTTTATAGTTCTATTTAGCAGAGACCACTGGAATATTGTGAGGAGCGACTGGTTTTGCTGTAGACTCATCATCATTGACCTAAATGCTAAATTAATCTGTAGCCCAAATATCAACCTGCTACTGTGTGTGAACTTCCTGTGGTCTTTGGCTGGTTCAACCCCACATTCTAACACTAATTATATGCACAGCAGGCCTGACTGTTTCATCACAGGCCCTGGGAAAATAAAACCAGCTAATCGTGTTTGCACACAATGCTCTGCCCTGCCTGAGAGAGAGAAAGAGAAAGAGAAAGAGAGAGAGAGAGAGAGAGAGAGAGAGAGAGAGAGAGAGAGAGAGAGAGAGAGAGAGAGAGAGAGAGAGAGAGAGAGAGAGAGAGAGAGAGAGAGAGAGAGAGAGAGAGAGAGAGAGAGAGAGAGAGAGAGAGAGAGAGAGAGAGAGAGAGAGAGAGAGAGAGAGAGAGAGAGAGAGAGAGAGAGAGAGAGAGACACAGAGAGAGAGAGAGAGAGAGAGAGAGAGAGAGAGAGAGAAAGTGGTGGTCACCAACCTTGGACCTGGAGAGCTACAGGGGATGCAGGCTTTTGTTCCAGACTAGCATTAACACATCTGACTCAACTATAGGTATAGTCCTGCTGTTTGCCATACCCTCTGATCGCTGTATTCATTGTTTGTCATGTCTGTCTGTGAGTAACTCTATTGACGATTAACCTTATCACAGGGAACTATCCTGTAAGAGATTAAAGTTGAGAGATGTGTTAAGTTATGTTAGTTATTATGCTAAGTTATAAATATCAATGAACACCATATATTCATTGAATTACGTCTCCTGTGGGGCGTGCAGAGAGGAGCCTGTGTTTCTGCTCGACTGCTCTGTGATAGAATGTCTTCTCTTTCTAAATGAGGTTTGATACAAGCAGGAACCCACATGATGAGCCCTGGTAAATAATGCATGGATCTTAAAGCGTTTCACCCTAGCAGTTCCACCCCCGCCCCCTCGCCCCACCTCAGTCCTGCCCCTCTCCCCCCTTCACCCGCCCCACCCCCTCGCCCTGCCCCCATCACCCCTAGCTGCCACTCAGTTTCAGCTGACCCACTTTAATTAAGGCACTCTGCTCTCTGTTAGCCAGCATCCTATCGTTCTTCCTCTTTCCTCCACTCACTTCCTTTCACACTCTCTCTCCTCTATTCCGCTAACTCTTCTTCTCTCCTCCAGTCTTCCTCTGTCCTCTGTCCTCCTCTCTCCTCTAGTCTTCCTCAGTCCTCCTCTCTCCTCCTGTCTTCCTCTGTCGTCCACCATCCTCTCTCCTCCTGTCTTCCTCAGTCCTCCACCCTCCTCTCTCCTCTTGTTCCTCCTCTGTCCTCCACCCTCCTCTCTCCTCTTGTTCCTCCTCTGTTCTCCACCATCCTCTCTCCTCTTGTTCCTCCCCTGTCAACCACCCTCCTATCTCCTCCTGTCTTCCTCAGTCCTCCACCCTCCTCTCTCCTCTTGTTCCTCATCTGTCCTCCACCCTCCTCTCTCCTCTTGTTCCTCCTCTGTCCTCCAACCTCCTCTCTCCTCCTGTCTTCCTCAGTCCTCCAACCTCCTCTCTTTCCAGTCTTCCTCAGTCCTCCACCCTCCTCTCTCCTCCTGTCTTCCTCAGTCCTCCACCCTCCTCTCTCCTCCTGTATTCCTCTGTCCTCCACAATCCTCTCACCTCTTGTTCCTCATCTGTCCTCCACCCTCCTCTGTCCTCTTCTTCAACCTCTGTTCTCCACCCTCCTCTCTCCTCCTATCTTCCTCTGTTCTCCACCCTCCTCTCTCCTCTTGTTCCTCCTCTGTCAACCACCCTCCTCTCTCCTCCTGTCTTCCTCAGTCCTCCACCCTCCTCTCTCCTCTTGTTCCTCCTCTGTTCTCCACCCTCCTCTCTCCTCTTGTTCCTCCTCTGTCAATCACCCTCCTCTCTCCTCCTGTCTTCCTCAGTCCTCCACCCTCCTCTCTCCTCTTGTTCCTCCTCTGTCCTCCACCCTCCTCTCTCCTCTTGTTCCTCCTCTGTCCTCCACCCTCCTCTCTCCTCCAGTCTTCCTCAGTCCTCCACCCTCCTCTGTCCTCTTCTTCCTCCTCTGTTCTCCACCCTCCTTTCTCCTCCTGTCTTCCTCTGTTCTCCACCCTCCTCTCTCCTCTTGGTCCTCCTCTGTTCTCCACCCTCCTCTCTCCTCCTGTCTTCCTCTGTCCTCAGCCCCCCTCTCTCCTCTTGTTCCTCCTCTGTTCTCAACCCTCCTCTCTCCTTCTGTCTTCCTCTGTCCTCCACCCTCCTCTCTCCTTCTGTCTTCCTCTGTCCTCCACCCTCCTCTCTCCTCCTGTCTTCCTCTGTCATCCACCCTCCTCTCTCCTCCTGTCTTCCTCTGTCATCCACCCTCCTCTCTCCTCTTGTTCCTCCTCTGTTCTCCACCCTCCTCTCTCCTTCTGTCTTCCTCTGTCCTCCACCCTCCTCTCTCCTCCACCCTCCTCTCTCCTCCTGTCTTCCTCTGTTCTCCACCCTCCTCTCTCCTCCTGTCTTCCTCTGTCCTCAGCCCCCCTCTCTCCTCTTATTCCTCCTCTGTTCTCCACCCTCCTCTCTCCTCCTTTCTTCCTCTGTTCTCCACCCTCCTCTCTCCTCTTGTTCCTCCTCTGTTCTCCACCCTCCTCTCTCCTCCTGTCTCCTCTGTCCTCCACCCTCCTCTCTCCTCTTGTTCTTCCTCTGTCCTCCACCCTCCTCTCTCCTCTTGTTCCTCCTCTGTTCTCAACCCTCCTCTCTCCTCCTGTATTCCTCTGTCCTCCACCCTCCTTTCTCCTCCTGTATTCCTCTGTCCTCCACCCTCCTCTCTCCTCCTGTCTTGCTCAGTCCTCCACCCTCCTCTCTCCTCCTGTCTCCTCTGTCCTCCACCCTCCTCTCTCCTCTTGTTCCTCCTCTGTCCTCCACCCTCCTCTCTCCTCTTGTTCCTCCTCTGTTCTCAACCCTCCTCTCTCCTCCTGTATTCATCTGTCCTCCACCCTCCTTTCTCCTCCTGTCTTCCTCATTCCTCCACCCTCCTCTCTCCTCCTGTCTTGCTCAGTCCTCCACCCTCTTTTCTCTTCTCCTGTATTCCTCTGTCCTCCACCCTCCTCTCTCCTCATGTTCCTCATCTGTCCTCCACCCCCTCTCTCCTCTTATTCCTCCTCTGTTCTCCACCCTCCTCTCTCCTCCTGTCTTCCTCTGTTCTCCACCCTCCTCTCTCCTCTTGTTCCTCCTCTGTTCTCCACCCTCCTCTCTCCTCCTGTCTCCTCTGTCCTCCACCCTCCTCTCTCCTCTTGTTCCTCCTCTGTCCTCCACCCTCCTCTCTCCTCTCTCCTCTTGTTCCTCCTCTGTTCTCCACCCTCCTTTCTCCTCCTGTCTCCTCTGTCCTCCACCCTCCTCTCTCCTCTTGTTCCTCCTCTGTTCTCCACCCTCCTCTCTCCTCCTGTCTCCTCTGTCCTCCACCCTCCTCTCTCCTCTTGTTCCTCCTCTGTCCTCCACCCTCCTCTTTCCTCTTGTTCCTCCTCTGTTCTCAACCCTCCTCTCTCCTCCTGTATTCCTCTGTCCTCCACCCTCCTTTCTCCTCCAGTCTTCCTCATTCCTCCACCCTCCTCTCTCCTCCTGTCTTGTTCAGTCCTCCACCCTCTTCTCTCCTCCTGTATTCCTCTGTCCTCCACCCTCCTCTCTCCTCTTGTTCCTCATCTGTCCTCCACCCCCCTCTCTCCAGGTTTCCTCCTCTGTTCTCCACCCTACTCTCTCCTCCTGTCTTCCTCTGTCCTCCACCCCTCTCTCTCCTCCTGTCTTCCTCTGTTCTCCACCTTCCTCTCTCCTCCGGTCTTCCTCTGTTCTTCACCCTCCTCTCTCCTCTTGTTCCTCCTCTGTTTTCCACCCTCCTCTCTCTTCCTCTCTTCCTCTGTTCTCCACCCTCTTCTCTCCTCCTGTCTTCCTTTGTCCTCCACCCTCCTTTCTCCTCCAGTCTTCCTCATTCCTCCACCCTCCTCTTTCCTCCTGTATTCCTCTGTCCTTCACCCTCCTCTCTGCTCTTGTTCCTCCTCTGTCCTCAGCCCCCCTCTCTCCTCTTGTTCCTCCTCTGTTCTCCACCCTCCTCTCTCCTTCTGTCTTCCTCTGTTCCTCACCCTCCTCTCTCCTCCTGTCTTCCTCTGTTCTCCATCCTCCTCTCTCCTCTTGTTCCTCCTCTGTTCTCCACCCTCCTCTCTCCTCCTGTCTCCTCTGTCCTCCACCCTCCTCTCTCCTCTTGTTCCTCCTCTGTCCTCCACCCTCCTCTTTCCTCTTGTTCCTCCTCTGTTCTCAACCCTCCTCTCTCCTCCTGTATTCCTCTGTCCTCCACCCTCCTTTCTCCTCCAGTCTTCCTCATTCCTCCACCCTCCTCTCTCCTCCTGTCTTGCTCAGTCCTCCACCCTCTTCTCTCCTCCTGTATTCCTCTGTCCTCCACCCTCCTCTCTCCTCTTGTTCCTCATCTGTCCTCCACCCCCCTCTCTCCAGGTTTCCTCCTCTGTTCTCCACCCTACTCTCTCCTCCTGTCTTCCTCTGTCCTCCACCCCTCTCTCTCCTCCTGTCTTCCTCTGTTCTCCACCCTCCTCTCTCCTCCGGTCTTCCTCTGTTCTTCACCCTCCTCTCTCCTCTTGTTCCTCCTCTGTTTTCCACCCTCCTCTCTCTTCCTCTCTTCCTCTGTTCTCCACCCTCTTCTCTCCTCCTGTCTTCCTTTGTCCTCCACCCTCCTTTCTCCTCCAGTCTTCCTCATTCCTCCACCCTCCTCTTTCCTCCTGTATTCCTCTGTCCTTCACCCTCCTCTCTGCTCTTGTTCCTCCTCTGTCCTCAGCCCCCCTCTCTCCTCTTGTTCCTCCTCTGTTCTCCACCCTCCTCTCTCCTTCTGTCTTCCTCTGTTCCTCACCCTCCTCTCTCCTCCTGTCTTCCTCTGTTCTCCATCCTCCTCTCTCCTCTTGTTCCTCCTCTGTTCTCCACCCTCCTCTCTCCTCCTGTCTCCTCTGTCCTCCACCCTCCTCTCTCCTCTTGTTCCTCCTCTGTCCTCCACCCTCCTCTTTCCTCTTGTTCCTCCTCTGTTCTCAACCCTCCTCTCTCCTCCTGTATTCCTCTGTCCTCCACCCTCCTTTCTCCTCCAGTCTTCCTCATTCCTCCACCCTCCTCTCTCCTCCTGTCTTGCTCAGTCCTCCACCCTCTTCTCTCCTCCTGTATTCCTCTGTCCTCCACCCTCCTCTCTCCTCTTGTTCCTCATCTGTCCTTCACCCCCCTCTCTCCAGGTTTCCTCCTCTGTTCTCCACCCTACTCTCTCCTCCTGTCTTCCTCTGTCCTCCACCCCTCTCTCTCCTCCTGTCTTCCTCTGTTCTCCACCCTCCTCTCTCCTCCGGTCTTCCTCTGTTCTTCACCCTCCTCTCTCCTCTTGTTCCTCCTCTGTTTTCCACCCTCCTCTCTCTTCCTCTCTTCCTCTGTTCTCCACCCTCTTCTCTCCTCCTGTCTTCCTTTGTCCTCCACCCTCCTTTCTCCTCCAGTCTTCCTCATTCCTCCACCCTCCTCTTTCCTCCTGTATTCCTCTGTCCTTCACCCTCCTCTCTGCTCTTGTTCCTCCTCTGTCCTCAGCCCCCCTCTCTCCTCTTGTTCCTCCTCTGTTCTCCACCCTCCTCTCTCCTTCTGTCTTCCTCTGTTCCTCACCCTCCTCTCTCCTCCTGTCTTCCTCTGTTCTCCATCCTCCTCTCTCCTCTTGTTCCTCCTCTGTTCTCCACCCTCCTCTCTCCTCCTGTCTTCCTCTGTTCTCCACCCTCCTCTCTCCTCTTGTTCCTCCTCTGTTCTCCACCCTCCTCTCTCATCTCATCTCATCTCTGTTCTCCCATCCCTTCTCCAACTTTCCCTCTTCCTTTTCCCCATGCCTCTTTCTCTCTCTTCTTCCCCCTGCCTCCTTTCTCTCTCCATCCCTCTCTCTCTTCTAATTCTATCTCTCCCTCTCTCCAGATCACAGAGTAGGACGTCCAAAACATTTAATTACCCGCCAAACGTTTCCCATCCATCACATTATCTCCCTCTACCCTGCCACTGTGTTAGTGCCTTAGTGCTCCCTGCTACCAGCTACCAATTACCTGCTTCTCACTCTGCAGTCACCTGCATTGCAAATGTGACCTTTACTTAGGAGCTGATTGCCTGTTTCCCGCAGAGTGCTTCCACAGGGAGGTATGTATCTGTGTGTCTGTGAGGCCCTCACCCTGTGTGTGTGTGTGTGTGTGTGTATGTGTTGTTGTGTGTATATGTGTGTTTGTGTATTTGTGTGTATGTGTGTGTGTGTGTGTGTGTTTGTGTGTGAATGTGTGTGTGTGTGAGTGTGTGTGCATTTGTGTGTGTGTGTGTGTTTGTGTGTGTGTCCAGAATGTTAATCCAGTCTGATGGCCCTGGCGCTCTGTGTGACAGCCTGTCCAGAATGTTAATCCAGTCTGATGGTCCTGGCTCTCTGTGTGACAGCCTGTCCAGAATGTTAATCCAGTCTGATGGCCCTGGCGCTCTGTGTGACAGCCTGTCCAGAATGTTAATCCAGTCTGATGGCCCTGGCGCTCTGTGTGACAGCCTGTCCAGAATGTTAATCCAGTCTGATGGCCCTGGTGCTCTGTGTGACAGCCTGTCCAGAATGTTAATCCAGTCTGATGGCCCTGGCTCTCTGTGTGACAGCCTGTCCAGAATGTTAATCCAGTCTGATGGCCCTGGCTCTCTGTGTGACAGCCTGTCCAGAATGTTCATCCAGTCTGATGGCCCTGGCTCTCTGTGTGACAGCCTGTCCAGAATGTTCATCCAGTCTGATGGCCCTGGCTCTCTGTGTGACAGCCTGTCCAGAATGTTCATCCAGTCTTATTGCCGCTGAATATATAAGTGTTTCTGACATCATACAGAGGCCATTACAATATAGAGGCCTATGACAGGGAGGGAGGGGTAAATGGACAAGCACATTAATGAGTCCAGGACAGACAGAATAACCTGGTTTACTGTATCAGTAAGCATAGAATGGCCCAGACCGTACACAGGACAGACAGACTAACATGGAATCCCAAAAGAATAAAATACTACAGTTTACTATAGTATATGTGACAGCCTGTCCAGAATGTTTATCCAGTACTTACTATATATTTATGTAGTAAACAGTAGTATACTGTAGAATACTATACTACACACTGTAGTATCCCTCGATCATGTGTAGTACTTACTGTAGAATACTATAGTAAATAATAGAGTATTATCCACAAAAAAACACTGTAGTAAATTCTTAAGTAATGTCTGCAAAAACATTACAATCCGCAAAAACACTATAGTAATTACTAATATAAACACTATATAATTACTACAGTATATAATTACTATAACACTGTAATTACTATAGTATATACTGTACTACAGTAGGCTATTGACGTGAACAATGAGACTCTCTTTACTGCCCACTGCATAGATGATTGTTTAGCTGAAGATGTCCTATAACACTGAAGGTAGTAGTACTACATAGCTGATTGTTTAGCTGAAGGTGTCCTATAACACTGAAGGTAGTAGTACTACATAGCTGATTGTTTAGCTGAAGGTGTCCTATAACACTGAAGGTAGTAGTACTACATAGCTGATTGTTTAGCTGAAGGTGTCCTATAACACTGAAGGTAGTAGTACTACATAGCTGATTGTTTAGCTGAAGGTGTCCTATAACACTGAAGGTAGTAGTACTACATATCTGATTGTTTAGCTGAAGGTGTCCTATAACACTGAAGGTAGTAGTAGTACTACATATCTGATTGTTTAGCTGAAGGTGTCCTATAACACTGAAGGTAGTAGTACTACTACATAGCTGATTGTTTAGCTGAAGGTGTCCTATAACACTAAAGGTAGTAGTAATACTGCATAGCTGATTGTTTAGCTGAAGGTGTCCTATAACACTGAAGGTAGTAGTAATACTGTATAGCTGATTGTTTAGCTGAAGGTGTCCTATAACACTGAAGGTAGTAGTAATACTGCATAGCTGATTGTTTAGCTGAAGGTGTCCTATAACACTGAAGGTAGTAGTAGTACTTAGCTGATTGTTTAGCTGAAGGTGTCCTATAACATTGAAGGTAGTAGTAATACTGCATAGCTGATTGTTTAGCTGAAGGTGTCCTATAACACTGAAGGTAGTAGTAGTACTTAGCTGATTGTTTAGCTGAAGGTGTCCTATAACATTGAAGGTAGTAGTAGTACTTAGCTGATTGTTTAGCTGAAGGTGTCCTATAACATTGAAGGTAGTAGTAATACTGCATAGCTGATTGTTTAGCTGAAGGTGTCCTATAACACTGAAGGTAGTAGTAGTACTTAGCTGATTGTTTAGCTGAAGGTGTCCTATAACATTGAAGGTAGTAGTAATACTGCATAGCTGATTGTTTAGCTGAAGGTGTCCTATAACACTGAAGGTAGTAGTAGTAATACATAGCTGATTGTTTAGCTGAAGGTGTCCTATAACACTGAAGGTAGTAGTACTGCATAGCTGATTGTTTAGCTGAAGGTGTCCTATAACACTGAAGGTAGTAGTAGTACTTAGCTGATTGTTTAGCTGAAGGTGTCCTATAACACTGAAGGTAGTAGTACTACATAGCTGATTGTTTAGCTGAAGGTGTCCTATAACACTGAAGGTAGTAGTAGTACTACATAGCTGATTGTTTAGCTGAAGGTGTCCTATAACACTGAAGGTAGTAGTAATACTGCATAGCTGATTGTTTAGCTGAAGGTGTCCTATAACACTGAAGGTAGTAGTAATACTGCATAGCTGATAGTTTAGCTGAAGGTGTCCTATAACACTGAAGGTAGTAGTAATACTGCATAGCTGATTGTTTAGCTGAAGGTGTCCTATAACACTGAAGGTAGTAGTAATACTGCATAGCTGATTGTTTAGCTGAAGGTGTTCTATAACACTGAAGGTAGTAATAATACTACATAGCTGATTGTTTAGCTGAAGTTGTCCTATAACACTGAAGGTAGTAGTACTACATAGCTGATTGTTTAGCTGAAGGTGTCCTATAACACTGAAGGTAGTAGTACTACATAGCTGATTGTTTAGCTGAAGGTGTCCTATAACACTGAAGGTAGTAGTACTACATAGCTGATTGTTTAGCTGAAGGTGTCCTATAACACTGAAGGTAGTAGTAGTACTACATAGCTGATTGTTTAGCTGAAGGTGTCCTATAACACTGAAGGTAGTAGTACTACATAGCTGATTGTTTAGCTGAAGGTGTCCAATAACACTGAAGGTAGTAGTACTACATAGCTGATTGTTTAGCTGAAGGTGTCCTATAACACTGAAGGTAGTAGTACTACATAGCTGATTGTTTAGCTGAAGGTGTCCTATAACACTGAAGGTAGTAGTACTACATAGCTGATTGTTTAGCTGAAGGTGTCCTATAACACTGAAGGTAGTAGTAATACAACATAGCTGATTATTTAGCTGAAGGTGTCCTATAACACTGAAGGTAGTAGTACTACATAGCTGATTGTTTAGCTGAAGGTGTCCTATAACACTGAAGGTAGTAGTAATACTGCATAGCTGATTGTTTAGCTGAAGGTGTCCTATAACACTGAAGGTAGTAGTAGTACTGCATAGCTGATTGTTTAGCTGAAGGTGTCCTATAACACTGAAGGTAGTAGTAATACTGCATAGCTGATTGTTTAGCTGAAGGTGTCCTATAACACTGAAGGTAGTAGTAATACTACATAGCTGATTGTTTAGCTGAAGGTGTCCTATAACACTGAAGGTAGTAGTAGTACTTAGCTGATTGTTTAGCTGAAGGTGTCCTATAACACTGAAGGTAGTAGTAGTACTGCATAGCTGATTGTTTAGCTGAAGGTGTCCTATAACACTGAAGGTAGTAGTAATACTGCATAGCTGATTGTTTAGCTGAAGGTGTCCTATAACACTGAAGGTAGTAGTAGTACTGCATAGCTGATTGTTTAGCTGAAGGTGTCCTATAACACTGAAGGTAGTAGAAGTACTACATAGCTGATTGTTTAGCTGAAGGTGTCCTATAACACTGAAGGTAGTAGTAATACTGCATAGCTGATTGTTTAGCTGAAGGTGTCCTATAACACTGAAGGTAGTAGTAGTACTTAGCTGATTGTTTAGCTGAAGGTGTCCTATAACACTGAAGGTAGTAGTAATACTGCATAGCTGATTGTTTAGCTGAAGGTGTCCTATAACACTGAAGGTTGTAGTAGTACTGCATAGCTGATTGTTTAGCTGAAGGTGTCCTATAACACTGAAGGTAGTAGTAGTACTTAGCTGATTGTTTAGCTGAAGGTGTCCTATAACACTGAAGGTAGTAGTAGTACTTAGCTGATTGTTTAGCTGAAGGTGTCCTATAACACTGAAGGTAGTAGTAATACTGCATAGCTGATTGTTTAGCTGAAGGTGTCCTATAACACTGAAGGTAGTAGTAGTACTGCATAGCTGACTGTTTAGCTGAAGGTGTCCTATAACACTGAAGGTAGTAGTAGTACTTAGCTGATTGTTTAGCTGAAGGTGTCCTATAACACTGAAGGTAGTAGTAGTACTTAGCTGATTGTTTAGCTGAAGGTGTCCTATAACACTGAAGGTAGTAGTAATACTGCATAGCTGATTGTTTAGCTGAAGGTGTCCTATAACACTGAAGGTAGTAGTAATACTGCATAGCTGATTGTTTAGCTGAAGGTGTCCTATAACACTGAAGGTAGTAATAATACTACATAGCTGATTGTTTAGCTGAAGATGTCCTATAACACTGAAGGTAGTAATAATACTACATAGCTTATTGTTTAGCTGAAGGTGTCCTATAACACTGAAGGTAGTAGTAATACAGCATAGCTGATTGTTTAGCTGAAGGTGTCCTATAACACTGAAGGTAGTAATAATACTACATAGCTGATTGTTTAGCTGAAGGTGTCCTATAACACAGAAGGTAGTAGTACTGCATAGCTGATTGTTTAGCTGAAGGTGTCCTATAACACTGAAGGTAGTAGTAATACTGCATAGCTGATTGTTTAGCTGAAGGTGTCCTATAACACTGAAGGTAGTAGTACTACAAAGCTGATTGTTTAGCTGAAGGTGTCCTATAACACTGAAGGTAGTAGTAATACTACATAGCTGATTGTTTAGCTGAAGGTGTCCTATAACACTGAAGGTAGTAGTAGTACTGCATAGCTGATTGTTTAGCTGAAGGTGTCCTATAACACTGAAGGTAGTAGTAATACTGCATAGCTGATTGTTTAGCTGAAGGTGTCCTATAACACTGAAGGTAGTAATAATACTACATAGCTGATTGTTTTGCTGAAGGTGTCCTATAACACTGAAGGTAGTAATAATACTACATAGCTGATTGTTTAGCTGAAGGTGTCCTATAACACTGAAGGTAGTAGTAATACTGCATAGCTGATTGTTTAGCTGAAGGTGTCCTATAACACTGAATGTAGTAATAATACTACATAAATGATTGTTTAGCTGAAGGTGTCCTATAACACTGAAGGTAGTAGTAGTAGTACTACATAGCTGATTGCTTAGCTGAAGATGTCCTATAACACTGAAGGTAGTAGTAGTACTACATAGCTGATTGTTTAGCTGAAGGTGTCCTATAACACTGAAGGTAGTAGTAGTACTACATAGCTGATTGTTTAGCTGAAGGTGTCCCATAACACTGAAGGTAGTAGTACTACATAGCTGATTGTTTAGCTGAAGGTGTCCTATAACACTGAAGGTAGTAGTACTACATAGCTGATTGTTTAGCTGAAGGTGTCCTATAACACTGAAGGTAGTAGTAATACTACATAGCTGATTGTTTAGCTGAAGGTGTCCTATAACACTGAAGGTAGTAGTAATACTACATAGCTGATTGTTTAGCTGAAGGTGTCCTATAACACTGAAGGTAGTAGTACTACATAGCTGATTGTTTAGCTGAAGGTGTCCTATAACACTGAAGGAAGTAGTAATACTATATAGCTGATTGTTTAGCTGAAGATGTCCTATAACACTGAAGGTAGTAGTAATACTACATAGCTGATTGTTTAGCTGAAGGTGTCCTATAACACTGAAGGTAGTAGTAGTACTACATAGCTGATTGCTTAGCTGAAGGTGTCCTATAACACTGAAGGTAGTAGTAGTACTACATAGCTGATTGTTTAGCTGAAGGTGTCCTATAACACTGAAGGTAGTAGTAATACTACATAGCTAATTGTTTAGCTGAAGGTGTCCTATAACACTGAAGGTAGTAGTACTACATAGCTGATTGTTTAGCTGAAGGTGTCCTATAACACTGAAGGAAGTAGTAATACTATATAGCTGATTGTTTAGCTGAAGGTGTCCTATAACACTGAAGGTAGTAGTAATACTGCATAGCTGATTGTTTAGCTGAAGGTGTCCTATAACACTGAAGGTAGTAGTAATACTGCATAGCTGATTGTTTAGCTGAAGGTGTCCTATAACACTGAAGGTAGTAGTAATACTACATAGCTGATTGTTTAGCTGAAGGTGTCCTATAACACTGAAGGTAGTAGTAGTACTTAGCTGATTGTTTAGCTGAAGGTGTCCTATAACACTGAAGGTAGTAGTAGTACTGCATAGCTGATTGTTTAGCTGAAGGTGTCCTATAACACTGAAGGTAGTAGTAATACTGCATAGCTGATTGTTTAGCTGAAGGTGTCCTATAACACTGAAGGTAGTAGTAGTACTGCATAGCTGATTGTTTAGCTGAAGGTGTCCTATAACACTGAAGGTAGTAGAAGTACTACATAGCTGATTGTTTAGCTGAAGGTGTCCTATAACACTGAAGGTAGTAGTAATACTGCATAGCTGATTGTTTAGCTGAAGGTGTCCTATAACACTGAAGGTAGTAGTAGTACTTAGCTGATTGTTTAGCTGAAGGTGTCCTATAACACTGAAGGTAGTAGTAATACTGCATAGCTGATTGTTTAGCTGAAGGTGTCCTATAACACTGAAGGTTGTAGTAGTACTGCATAGCTGATTGTTTAGCTGAAGGTGTCCTATAACACTGAAGGTAGTAGTAGTACTTAGCTGATTGTTTAGCTGAAGGTGTCCTATAACACTGAAGGTAGTAGTAGTACTTAGCTGATTGTTTAGCTGAAGGTGTCCTATAACACTGAAGGTAGTAGTAATACTGCATAGCTGATTGTTTAGCTGAAGGTGTCCTATAACACTGAAGGTAGTAGTAGTACTGCATAGCTGATTGTTTAGCTGAAGGTGTCCTATAACACTGAAGGTAGTAGTAGTACTTAGCTGATTGTTTAGCTGAAGGTGTCCTATAACACTGAAGGTAGTAGTAGTACTTAGCTGATTGTTTAGCTGAAGGTGTCCTATAACACTGAAGGTAGTAGTAATACTGCATAGCTGATTGTTTAGCTGAAGGTGTCCTATAACACTGAAGGTAGTAGTAATACTGCATAGCTGATTGTTTAGCTGAAGGTGTCCTATAACACTGAAGGTAGTAATAATACTACATAGCTGATTGTTTAGCTGAAGATGTCCTATAACACTGAAGGTAGTAATAATACTACATAGCTTATTGTTTAGCTGAAGGTGTCCTATAACACTGAAGGTAGTAGTAATACAGCATAGCTGATTGTTTAGCTGAAGGTGTCCTATAACACTGAAGGTAGTAATAATACTACATAGCTGATTGTTTAGCTGAAGGTGTCCTATAACACATAAGGTAGTAGTACTGCATAGCTGATTGTTTAGCTGAAGGTGTCCTATAACACTGAAGGTAGTAGTAATACTGCATAGCTGATTGTTTAGCTGAAGGTGTCCTATAACACTGAAGGTAGTAGTACTACAAAGCTGATTGTTTAGCTGAAGGTGTCCTATAACACTGAAGGTAGTAGTAATACTACATAGCTGATTGTTTAGCTGAAGGTGTCCTATAACACTGAAGGTAGTAGTAGTACTGCATAGCTGATTGTTTAGCTGAAGGTGTAATATAACACTGAAGGTAGTAGTAATACTGCATAGCTGATTGTTTAGCTGAAGGTGTCCTATAACACTGAAGGTAGTAGTAATACTGCATAGCTGATTGTTTAGCTGAAGGTGTCCTATAACACTGAAGGTAGTAATAATACTACATAGCTGATTGTTTTGCTGAAGGTGTCCTATAACACTGAAGGTAGTAATAATACTACATAGCTGATTGTTTAGCTGAAGGTGTCCTATAACACTGAAGGTAGTAGTAATACTGCATAGCTGATTGTTTAGCTGAAGGTGTCCTATAACACTGAATGTAGTAATAATACTACATAAATGATTGTTTAGCTGAAGGTGTCCTATAACACTGAAGGTAGTAGTAGTAGTACTACATAGCTGATTGCTTAGCTGAAGATGTCCTATAACACTGAAGGTAGTAGTAGTACTACATAGCTGATTGTTTAGCTGAAGGTGTCCTATAACACTGAAGGTAGTAGTAGTACTACATAGCTGATTGTTTAGCTGAAGGTGTCCTATAACACTGAAGGTAGTAGTACTACATAGCTGATTGTTTAGCTGAAGGTGTCCTATAACACTGAAGGTAGTAGTACTACATAGCTGATTGTTTAGCTGAAGGTGTCCTATAACACTGAAGGTAGTAGTAATACTACATAGCTGATTGTTTAGCTGAAGGTGTCCTATAACACTGAAGGTAGTAGTAATACTACATAGCTGATTGTTTAGCTGAAGGTGTCCTATAACACTGAAGGTAGTAGTACTACATAGCTGATTGTTTAGCTGAAGGTGTCCTATAACACTGAAGGAAGTAGTAATACTATATAGCTGATTGTTTAGCTGAAGATGTCCTATAACACTGAAGGTAGTAGTAATACTACATAGCTGATTGTTTAGCTGAAGGTGTCCTATAACACTGAAGGTAGTAGTAGTACTACATAGCTGATTGCTTAGCTGAAGGTGTCCTATAACACTGAAGGTAGTAGTAGTACTACATAGCTGATTGTTTAGCTGAAGGTGTCCTATAACACTGAAGGTAGTAGTAATACTACATAGCTAATTGTTTAGCTGAAGGTGTCCTATAACACTGAAGGTAGTAGTACTACATAGCTGATTGTTTAGCTGAAGGTGTCCTATAACACTGAAGGAAGTAGTAATACTATATAGCTGATTGTTTAGCTGAAGGTGTCCTATAACACTGAAGGTAGTAGTAATACTGCATAGCTGATTGTTTAGCTGAAGGTGTCCTATAACACTGAAGGTAGTAGTACTACATAGCTGATTGTTTAGCTGAAGGTGTCCTATAACACTGAAGGTAGTAGTAGTACTACATATCTGATTGTTTAGCTGAAGGTGTCATATAACACTGAAGGTAGTAGTACTACTACATAGCTGATTGTTTAGCTGAAGGTGTCCTATAACACTAAAGGTAGTAGTAATACTGCATAGCTGATTGTTTAGCTGAAGGTGTCCTATAACACTGAAGGTAGTAGTAATACTGTATAGCTGATTGTTTAGCTGAAGGTGTCCTATAACACTGAAGGTAGTAGTAGTACTTAGCTGATTGTTTAGCTGAAGGTGTCCTATAACATTGAAGGTAGTAGTAATACTGCATAGCTGATTGTTTAGCTGAAGGTGTCCTATAACACTGAAGGTAGTAGTACTACATAGCTGATTGTTTAGCTGAAGGTGTCCTATAACACTGAAGGTAGTAATACTACATAGCTGATTGTTTAGCTGAAGGTGTCCTGTAACACTGAAGGTAGTAGTAGTACTGCATAGCTGATTGTTTAGCTGAAGGTGTCCTATAACACTGAAGGTAGTAGTAATACTGCATAGCTGATTGTTTAGCTGAAGGTGTCCTATAACACTGAAGGTAGTAGTAGTACTTAGCTGATTGTTTAGCTGAAGGTGTCCTATAACATTGAAGGTAGTAGTAATACTGCATAGCTGATTGTTTAGCTGAAGGTGTCCTATAACACTGAAGGTAGTAGTAGTACTTAGCTGATTGTTTAGCTGAAGGTGTCCTATAACATTGAAGGTAGTAGTAATACTGCATAGCTGATTGTTTAGCTGAAGGTGTCCTATAACACTGAAGGTAGTAGTAGTACTACATAGCTGATTGTTTAGCTGAAGGTGTCCTATAACACTGAAGGTAGTAGTACTGCATAGCTGATTGTTTAGCTGAAGGTGTCCTATAACACTGAAGGTAGTAGTAGTACTTAGCTGATTGTTTAGCTGAAGGTGTCCTATAACACTGAAGGTAGTAGTACTACATAGCTGATTGTTTAGCTGAAGGTGTCCTATAACACTGAAGGTAGTAGTAGTACTACATAGCTGATTGTTTAGCTGAAGGTGTCCTATAACACTGAAGGTAGTAGTAATACTGCATAGCTGATTGTTTAGCTGAAGGTGTCCTATAACACTGAAGGTAGTAGTAATACTGCATAGCTGATTGTTTAGCTGAAGGTGTCCTATAACACTGAAGGTAGTAGTAATACTGCATAGCTGATTGTTTAGCTGAAGGTGTCCTATAACACTGAAGGTAGTAATAATACTACATAGCTGATTGTTTAGCTGAAGTTGTCCTATAACACTGAAGGTAGTAGTACTACATAGCTGATTGTTTAGCTGAAGGTGTCCTATAACACTGAAGGTAGTAGTACTACATAGCTGATTGTTTAGCTGAAGGTGTCCTATAACACTGAAGGTAGTAGTACTACATAGCTGATTGTTTAGCTGAAGGTGCCCTATAACACTGAAGGTAGTAGTAGTACTACATAGCTGATTGTTTAGCTGAAGGTGTCCTATAACACTGAAGGTAGTAGTACTACATAGCTGATTGTTTAGCTGAAGGTGTCCTATAACACTGAAGGTAGTAGTACTACATAGCTGATTGTTTAGCTGAAGGTGTCCTATAACACTGAAGGTAGTAGTACTACATAGCTGATTGTTTAGCTGAAGGTGTCCTATAACACTGAAGGTAGTAGTACTACATAGCTGATTGTTTAGCTGAAGGTGTCCTATAACACTGAAGGTAGTAGTAATACAACATAGCTGATTATTTAGCTGAAGGTGTCCTATAACACTGAAGGTAGTAGTACTACATAGCTGATTGTTTAGCTGAAGGTGTCCTATAACACTGAAGGTAGTAGTAATACTGCATAGCTGATTGTTTAGCTGAAGGTGTCCTATAACACTGAAGGTAGTAGTAGTACTGCATAGCTGATTGTTTAGCTGAAGGTGTCCTATAACACTGAAGGTAGTAGTAATACTGCATAGCTGATTGTTTAGCTGAAGGTGTCCTATAACACTGAAGGTAGTAGTAATACTACATAGCTGATTGTTTAGCTGAAGGTGTCCTATAACACTGAAGGTAGTAGTAGTACTTAGCTGATTGTTTAGCTGAAGGTGTCCTATAACACTGAAGGTAGTAGTAGTACTGCATAGCTGATTGTTTAGCTGAAGGTGTCCTATAACACTGAAGGTAGTAGTAATACTGCATAGCTGATTGTTTAGCTGAAGGTGTCCTATAACACTGAAGGTAGTAGTAGTACTGCATAGCTGATTGTTTAGCTGAAGGTGTCCTATAACACTGAAGTTAGTAGAAGTACTACATAGCTGATTGTTTAGCTGAAGGTGTCCTATAACACTGAAGGTAGTAGTAATACTGCATAGCTGATTGTTTAGCTGAAGGTGTCCTATAACACTGAAGGTAGTAGTAGTACTTAGCTGATTGTTTAGCTGAAGGTGTCCTATAACACTGAAGGTAGTAGTAATACTGCATAGCTGATTGTTTAGCTGAAGGTGTCCTATAACACTGAAGGTAGTAGTAGTACTGCATAGCTGATTGTTTAGCTGAAGGTGTCCTATAACACTGAAGGTAGTAGTAGTACTTAGCTGATTGTTTAGCTGAAGGTGTCCTATAACACTGAAGGTAGTAGTAGTACTTAGCTGATTGTTTAGCTGAAGGTGTCCTATAACACTGAAGGTAGTAGTAATACTGCATAGCTGATTGTTTAGCTGAAGGTGTCCTATAACACTGAAGGTAGTAGTAGTACTGCATAGCTGATTGTTTAGCTGAAGGTGTCCTATAACACTGAAGGTAGTAGTAGTACTTAGCTGATTGTTTAGCTGAAGGTGTCCTATAACACTGAAGGTAGTAGTAGTACTTAGCTGATTGTTTAGCTGAAGGTGTCCTATAACACTGAAGGTAGTAGTAATACTGCATAGCTGATTGTTTAGCTGAAGGTGTCCTATAACACTGAAGGTAGTAGTAATACTGCATAGCTGATTGTTTAGCTGAAGGTGTCCTATAACACTTAAGGTAGTAATAATACTACATAGCTGATTGTTTAGCTGAAGATGTCCTATAACACTGAAGGTAGTAATAATACTACATAGCTTATTGTTTAGCTGAAGGTGTCCTATAACACTGAAGGTAGTAGTAATACTGCATAGCTGATTGTTTAGCTGAAGGTGTCCTATAACACTGAAGGTAGTAATAATACTACATAGCTGATTGTTTAGCTGAAGGTGTCCTATAACACAGAAGGTAGTAGTACTGCATAGCTGATTGTTTAGCTGAAGGTGTTCTATAACACTGAAGGTAGTAGTAATACTGCATAGCTGATTGTTTAGCTGAAGGTGTCCTATAACACTGAAGGTAGTAGTACTACAAAGCTGATTGTTTAGCTGAAGGTGTCCTATAACACTGAATGTAGTAGTAATACTACATAGCTGATTGTTTAGCTGAAGGTGTCCTTTAACACTGAAGGTAGTAGTAGTACTGCATAGCTGAATGTTTAGCTGAAGGTGTCCTATAACACTGAAGGTAGTAGTAATACTGCATAGCTGATTGTTTAGCTGAAGGTGTCCTATAACACTGAAGGTAGTAGTAATACTGCATAGCTGATTGTTTAGCTGAAGGTGTCCTATAACACTGAAGGTAGTAATAATACTACATAGCTGATTGTTTTGCTGAAGGTGTCCTATAACACTGAAGGTAGTAAAAATACTACATAGCTGATTGTTTAGCTGAAGGTGTCCTATAACACTGAAGGTAGTAGTAATACTGCATAGCTGATTGTTTAGCTGAAGGTGTCCTATAACACTGAATGTAGTAATAATACTACATAAATGATTGTTTAGCTGAAGGTGTCCTATAACACTGAAGGTAGTAGTAGTAGTACTACATAGCTGATTGCTTAGCTGAAGATGTCCTATAACACTGAAGGTAGTAGTAGTACTACATAGCTGATTGTTTAGCTGAAGGTGTCCTATAACACTGAAGGTAGTAGTAGTACTACATAGCTGATTGTTTAGCTGAAGGTGTCCTATAACACTGAAGGTAGTAGTACTACATAGCTGATTGTTTAGCTGAAGGTGTCCTATAACACTGAAGGTAGTAGTACTACATAGCTGATTGTTTAGCTGAAGGTGTCCTATAACACTGAAGGTAGTAGTAATACTACATAGCTGATTGTTTAGCTGAAGGTGTCCTATAACACTGAAGGTAGTAGTAATACTACATAGCTGATTGTTTAGCTGAAGGTGTCCTATAACACTTAAGGTAGTAATAATACTACATAGCTGATTGTTTAGCTGAAGGTGTCCTATAACACTGAAGGTAGTAGTACTACATAGCTGATTGTTTAGCTGAAGGTGTCCTATAACACTGAACGTAGTAGTAATACTACATAGCTGATTGTTTAGCTGAAGGTGTCCTATAACACTGAAGGTAGTAGTAATACTGCATAGCTGATTGTTTAGCTGAAGGTGTCCTATAACACTTAAGGTAGTAATAATACTACATAGCTGATTGTTTAGCTGAAGATGTCCTATAACACTGAAGGTAGTAATAATACTACATAGCTTATTGTTTAGCTGAAGGTGTCCTATAACACTGAAGGTAGTAGTAATACTGCATAGCTGATTGTTTAGCTGAAGGTGTCCTATAACACTGAAGGTAGTAATAATAGTACATAGCTGATTGTTTAGCTGAAGGTGTCCTATAACACAGAAGGTAGTAGTACTGCATAGCTGATTGTTTAGCTGAAGGTGTCCTATAACACTGAAGGTAGTAGTAATACGGCATAGCTGATTGTTTAGCTGAAGGTGTCCTATAACACTGAAGGTAGTAGTACTACAAAGCTGATTGTTTAGCTGAAGGTGTCCTATAACACTGAAGGTAGTAGTAATACTACATAGCTGATTGTTTAGCTGAAGGTGTCCTTTAACACTGAAGGTAGTAGTAGTACTGCATAGCTGATTGTTTAGCTGAAGGTGTCCTATAACACTGAAGGTAGTAGTAATACTGCATAGCTGATTGTTTAGCTGAAGGTGTCCTATAACACTGAAGGTAGTAGTAATACTGCATAGCTGATTGTTTAGCTGAAGGTGTCCTATAACACTGAAGGTAGTAATAATACTACATAGCTGATTGTTTTGCTGAAGGTGTCCTATAACACTGAAGGTAGTAAAAATACTACATAGCTGATTGTTTAGCTGAAGGTGTCCTATAACACTGAAGGTAGTAGTAATACTGCATAGCTGATTGTTTAGCTGAAGGTGTCCTATAACACTGAATGTAGTAATAATACTACATAAATGATTGTTTAGCTGAAGGTGTCCTATAACACTGAAGGTAGTAGTAGTAGTACTACATAGCTGATTGCTTAGCTGAAGATGTCCTATAACACTGAAGGTAGTAGTAGTACTACATAGCTGATTGTTTAGCTGAAGGTGTCCTATAACACTGAAGGTAGTAGTAGTACTACATAGCTGATTGTTTAGCTGAAGGTGTCCTATAACACTGAAGGTAGTAGTACTACATAGCTGATTGTTTAGCTGAAGTTGTCCTATAACACTGAAGGTAGTAGTACTACATAGCTGATTGTTTAGCTGAAGGTGTCCTATAACACTGAAGGTAGTAGTAATACTACATAGCTGATTGTTTAGCTGAAGGTGTCCTATAACACTGAAGGTAGTAGTAATACTACATAGCTGATTGTTTAGCTGAAGGTGTCCTATAACACTGAAGGTAGTAGTAATACATAGCTGATTGTTTAGCTGAAGGTGTCCTATAACACTGAAGGAAGTAGTAATACTATATAGCTGATTGTTTAGCTGAAGATGTCCTATAACACTGAAGGTAGTAGTAATACTACATAGCTGATTGTTTAGCTGAAGGTGTCCTATAACACTGAAGGTAGTAGTACTACTACATAGCTGATTGCTTAGCTGAAGGTGTCCTATAACACTGAAGGTAGTAGTAGTACTACATAGCTGATTGTTTAGCTGAAGGTGTCCTATAACACTGAAGGTAGTAGTAATACTACATAGCTAATTGTTTAGCTGAAGGTGTCCTATAACACTGAAGGTAGTAGTACTACATAGCTGATTGTTTAGCTGAAGGTGTCCTATAACACTGAAGGAAGTAGTAATACTATATAGCTGATTGTTTAGCTGAAGATGTCCTATAACACTGAAGGTAGTAGTAATACTACATAGCTGATTGTTTAGCTGAAGGTGTCCTATAACACTGAAGGTAGTAGTAATACTGCATAGCTGATTGTTTAGCTGAAGGTGTCCTATAACACTGAAGGTAGTAGTACTACATAGCTGATTGTTTAGCTGAAGGTGTCCTATAACACTGAAGGTAGTAGTACTACATATCTGATTGTTTAGCTGAAGGTGTCCTATAACACTGAAGGTAGTAGTACTGCATAGCTGATTTTTTAGCTGAAGGTGTCCTATAACACTGAAGGTAGTAGTACTACATAGCTGATTGTTTAGCTGAAGGTGTCCTATAACACTGAAGGTAGTAGTAATACTGCATAGCTGATTGTTTAGCTGAAGGTGTCCTATAACACTGAAGGTAGTAGTACTACATAGCTGATTGTTTAGCTGAAGGTGTCCTATAACACTGAAGGTAGTAGTACTACATATCTGATTGTTTAGCTGAAGGTGTCCTATAACACTGAAGGTAGTAGTACTGCATAGCTGATTTTTTAGCTGAAGGTGTCCTATAACACTGAAGGTAGTAGTACTACATAGCTGATTGTTTAGCTGAAGGTGTCCTATAACACTGAAGGTAGTAGTAGTACTACATAGCTGATTGTTTAGCTGAAGGTGTCCTATAACACTGAAGGTAGTAGTACTACTACATAGCTGATTGTTTAGCTGAAGGTGTCCTATAACACTGAAGGTAGTAGTAATACTACATAGCTGATTGTTTAGCTGAAGGTGTCCTATAACACTGAAGGTAGTAGTAGTACTTAGCTGATTGTTTAGCTGAAGGTGTCCTATAACACTGAAGTTAGTAGTACTACTGCATAGCTGATTGTTTAGCTGAAGGTGTCCTATAACACTGAAGGTAGTAGTACTACATTGCTGATTGTTTAGCTGAAGGTGTCCTATAACACTGAAGGTAGTAGTACTACATAGCTGATTGTTTAGCTGAAGGTGTCCTATAACACATAAGGTAGTAGTAGTACTACATAGCTGATTGTTTAGCTGAAGGTGTCCTATAACACTGAAGGTAGTAGTACTACATAGCTGATTGTTTAGCTGAAGATGTCCTATAACACTGAAGGTAGTAGTACTACATAGCTGTTTGTTTAGCTGAAGGTGTCCTATAACACTGAAGTTAGTAGTACTACTGCATAGCTGATTGTTTAGCTGAAGGTGTCCTATAACACTGAAGGTAGTAGTACTACATAGCTGATTGTTTAGCTGAAGGTGTCCTATAACACTGAAGGTAGTAGTAGTACTACATAGCTGATTGTTTAGCTGAAGGTGTCCTATAACACTGAAGGTGGTAGTACTACATAGCTGATTGTTTAGCTGAAGGTGTCCTATAACACTGAAGGTAGTAGTACTACTGCATAGCTGATTGTTTAGCTGAAGGTGTCCTATAAAACTGAAGGTAGTAGTAGTACTACATAGCTGATTGTTTAGCTGAAGGTGTCCTATAACACTGAAGGTAGTAGTAGTACTACATAGCTGATTGTTTAGCTGAAGGTGTCCTATAACACTGAAGGTAGTAGTAGTACTGCATAGCTGATTGTTTAGCTGAAGGTGTCCTATAACACTGAAGGTAGTAGTAATACTGCATAGCTGATTGTTTAGCTGAAGGTGTCCTATAACACTGAAGGTAGTAGTAGTACTATATAGCTGATTGTTTAGCTGAAGGTGTCCTATAACACTGAAGGTAGTAGTACTACATAGCTGATTGTTTAGCTGAAGGTGTCCTATAACACTGAAGGTAGTAGTACTACATAGCTGATTGTTTAGCTGAAGGTGTCCTATAACACTGAAGGTAGTAGTACTGCATAGCTGATTGTTTAGCTGAAGGTCTCCTATAACACTGAAGGTAGTAGTACTACATAGCTGATTGTTTAGCTGAAGGTGTCCTATAACACTGAAGGTAGTAGTAATACTACATAGCTGATTGTTTAGCTGAAGGTGTCCTATAACACTAAAGGTAGTAGTACTATATAGCTGATTGTTTAGCTGAAGGTGTCCTATAACACTGAAGGTAGTAGTACTACATAGCTGATTGTTTAGCTGAAGGTGTCCTATAACACTGAAGGTAGTAGTAGTACTTAGCTGATTGTTTAGCTGAAGGTGTCCTATAACACTGAAGGTAGTAGTACTACTGCATAGCTGATTGTTTAGCTGAAGGTGTCCTATAACACTGAAGGTAGTAGTACTACATAGCTGATTATTAAGCTGAAGGTGTCCTATAACACTGAAGGTAGTAGTACTACTGCATAGCTGATTGTTTAGCTGAAGGTGTCCTATAACACTGAAGGTAGTAGTACTACATAGCTGATTGTTTAGCTGAAGGTGTCCTATAACACTGAAGGTAGTAGTAGTACTACATAGCTGATTGTTTAGCTGAAGGTGTCCTATAACACTGAAGGTAGTAGTACTACATAGCTGATTGTTTAGCTGAAGGTGTCCTATAACACTGAAGGTAGTAGTACTACTGCATAGCTGATTGTTTAGCTGAAGGTGTCCTATAACACTGAAGTAGTAGTACTACATAGCTGATTATTAAGCTGAAGGTGTCCTATAACATTGAAGGTAGTAGTACTACTGCATAGCTGATTGTTTAGCTGAAGGTGTCCTATAACACTGAAGGTAGTAGTAATACTACATAGCTGATTGTTTAGCTGAAGGTGTCCTATAACACTGAAGGTAGTAGTAATACTACATAGCTGATTGTTTAGCTGAAGGTGTCCTATAACACTGAAGGTAGTAGTAGTACTACATAGCTGATTGTTTATTTGAAGGTGTCCTATAACACTGAAGGTAGTAGTAGTACTACATAGCTGATTGTTTAGCTGAAGGTGTCCTATAACACTGAAGGTAGTAGTACTACTGCATAGCTGATTGTTTAGCTGAAGGTGTCCTATAACACTGAAGGTAGTAGTAATACTACATAGCTGATTGTTTAGCTGAAGGTGTCCTATAACACTGAAGGTAGTAGTACTACATAGCTGATTGTTTAGCTGAAGGTGTCCTATAACACTGAAGGTAGTAGTAATACTGCATAGCTGATTGTTTAGCTGAAGGTGTCCTATAACACTGAAGGTAGTAGTAGTACTACATAGCTGATTGTTTAGCTGAAGGTGTCCTATAACACTGAAGGTAGTAGTACTACATATATGATTGTTTAGCTGAAGGTGTCCTATAACACTGAAGGTAGTAGTACTACATAGCTGATTGTTTAGCTGAAGGTGTCCTATAACACTGAAGGTAGTAGTACTACATAGCTGATTGTTTAGCTGAAGGTGTCCTATAACACTGAAGGTAGTAGTACTACATAGCTGATTGTTTAGCTGAAGGTGTCCTATAACACTGAAGGTAGTAGTACTACTACATAGCTGATTGTTTAGCTGAAGGTGTCCTATAACACTGAAGGTAGTAGTAGTACTACATAGCTGATTGTTTAGCCGAAGGTGTCCTATAACACTGAAGGTAGTAGTAGTACTACATAGCTGATTGTTTAGCTGAAGTTGTCCTATAACACTGAAGGTATTAGTAATACTACATAGCTGATTGTTTAGCTGAAGGTGTCCTATAACACTGAAGGTAGTAGTACTACATATCTGATTGTTTAGCTGAAGGTGTCCTATAACACTGAAGGTAGTAGTAATACTACATAGCTGATTGTTTAGCTGAAGATGTCCTATAACACTGAAGGTAGTAGTACTGCATAGCTGATTGTTTAGCTGAAGGTGTCCTATAACACTGAAGGTAGTAGTAGTACTACATAGCTGATTGTTTAGCTGAAGGTGTCCTATAACACTGAAGGTAGTAGTACTGTATATCTGATTGTTTAGCTGAAGGTGTCCTATAACACTGAAGGTAGCAGTAGTACTACATAGCTGATTGTTTAGCTGAAGGTGTCCTATAACACTGAAGGTAGTAGTACTACATAGCTGATTGTTTAGCTGAAGTTGTCCTATAACACTGAAGGTAGTAGTACTACATAGCTGATTGTTTAGCTGAAGGTGTCCTATAACACTGAAGGTAGTAGTAGTACTACATAGCTGATTGTTTAGCTGAAGGTGTCCTATAACACTGAAGGTAGTAGTACTACATAGCTGATTGTTTAGCTGAAAGTGTCCTATAACACTGAAGGTAGTAGTAATACTACATAGCTGATTGTTTAGCTGAAGGTGTCCTATAACACTGAAGGTAGTAGTACTACATAGCTGATTGTTTAGCTGAAGATGTCCTATAACACTGAAGGTAGTAGTACTACATAGCTGATTGTTTAGCTGAAGGTGTCCTATAACACTGAAGGTAGTAGTAGTACTACATAGCTGATTGTTTAGCTGAAGGTGTCCTATAACACTGAAGGTAGTAGTAGTACTACATAGCTGATTGTTTAGCTGAAGGTGTCCTATAACACTGAAGGTAGTAGTAGTACTACATAGCTGATTGTTTAGCTGAAGGTGTCCTATAACACTGAAGGTAGTAGTACTACATAGCTGATTGTTTAGCTGAAGGTGTCCTATAACACTGAAGGTAGTAGTACTACATAGCTGATTGTTTAGCTGAAGGTGTCCTATAACACTGAAGGTAGTAATACTACATAGCTGATTGTTTAGCTGAAGGTGTCCTATAACACTGAAGGTAGTAGTAGTACTACATAGCTGATTGTTTAGCTGAAGGTGTCCTATTACACTGAAGGTAGTAGTAGTACATAGCTGATTGTTTAGCTGAAGGTGTCCTATAACACTGAAGGTAGTAGTAGTACATAGCTGATTGTTTAGCTGAAGGTGTCCTATTACACTGAAGGTAGTAGTAGTACATAGCTGATTGTTTAGCTGAAGGTGTCCTATAAACCTGAAGGTAGTAGTAGTACTACATAGCTGATTGTTTAGCTGAAGGTGTCCTATTACACTGAAGGTAGTAGTAGTACATAGCTGATTGTTTAGCTGAATGTGTCCTATAACACTGAAGGTAGTAGTAGTACATAGCTGATTGTTTAGCTGAAGGTGTCCTATAACACTGAAGGTAGTAGTACTACATAGCTGATTGTTTAGCTGAAGGTGTCCTATAACACTGAAAGTAGTAGTACTACTGCATAGCTGATTGTTTAGCTGAAGGTGTCCTATAACACTGAAGGTAGTAGTACTACATAGCTGATTGTTTAGCTGAAGGTGTCCTATAACACTGAAGGTAGTAGTAGTACTACATAGCTGATTGTTTAGCTGAAGGTGTCCTATAACACTGAAGGTAGTAGTACTACTGCATAGCTGATTGTTTAGCTGAAGGTGTCCTATAACACTGAAGGTAGTAGTAGTACTACATAGCTGATTGTTTAGCTGAAGGTGTCCTATAACACTGAAGGTAGTAGTACTACTGCATAGCTGATTGTTTAGCTGAAGGTGTCCTATAACACTGAAGGTAGTAGTAATACTGCATAGCTGATTTTTTAGCTGAAGGTGTCCTATAACACTGAAGGTAGTAGTACTACATAGCTGATTGTTTAGCTGAAGGTGTCCTATAACACTGAAGGTAGTAGTAGTACTACATAGCTGATTGTTTAGCTGAAGGTGTCCTATAACACTGAAGGTAGTAGTACTACATAGCTGATTGTTTAGCTGAAGGTGTACTATAACACTGAAGGTAGTAGTACTACATAGCTGATTGTTTAGCTGAAGTTGTCCTATAACACTGAAGGTAGTAGTAGTACTACATAGCTGATTGTTTAGCTGAAGGTGTCCTATAACACTGAAGGTAGTAGTACTACATAGCTGATTGTTTAGCTGAAGGTGTCCTATAACACTGAAGGTAGTAGTAGTACATAGCTGATTGTTTAGCTGAAGGTGTCCTATTACACTGAAGGTAGTAGTAGTACATAGCTGATTGTTTAGCTGAAGGTGTCCTATAAACCTGAAGGTAGTAGTAGTACTACATAGCTGATTTATTAGCTGAAGGTGTCCTATTACACTGAAGGTAGTAGTAGTACATAGCTGATTGTTTAGCTGAAGGTGTCCTATAACACTGAAGGTAGTAGTAGTACATAGCTGATTGTTTAGCTGAAGGTGTCCTATAACACTGAAGGTAGTAGTACTACATAGCTGATTGTTTAGCTGAAGGTGTCCTATAACACTGAAAGTAGTAGTACTACTGCATAGCTGATTGTTTAGCTGAAGGTGTCCTATAACACTGAAGGTAGTAGTACTACATAGCTGATTGTTTAGCTGAAGGTGTCCTATAACAATGAAGGTAGTAGTAGTACTACATAGCTGATTGTTTAGCTGAAGGTGTCCTATAACACTGAAGGTAGTAGTACTACTGCATAGCTGATTGTTTAGCTGAAGGTGTCCTATAACACTGAAGGTAGTAGTAGTACTACATAGCTGATTGTTTAGCTGAAGGTGTCCTATAACACTGAAGGTAGTAGTACTACTGCATAGCTGATTGTTTAGCTGAAGGTGTCCTATAACACTGAAGGTAGTAGTAATACTGCATAGCTGATTGTTTAGCTGAAGGTGTCCTATAACACTGAAGGTAGTAGTACTACATAGCTGATTGTTTAGCTGAAGGTGTCCTATAACACTGAAGGTAGTAGTAGTACTACATAGCTGATTGTTTAGCTGAAGGTGTCCTATAACACTGAAGGTAGTAGTAATACTACAAAGCTGATTGTTTAGCTGAAGGTGTACTATAACACTGAAGGTAGTAGTACTACATAGCTGATTGTTTAGCTGAAGTTGTCCTATAACACTGAAGGTAGTAGTAGTACTACATAGCTGATTGTTTAGCTGAAGGTGTCCTATAACACTGAAGGTAGTAGTACTACATAGCTGATTGTTTAGCTGAAGGTGTCCTATAACACTGAAGGTAGTAGTACTGCATAGCTGATTGTTTAGCTGAAGGTGTCCTATAACACTGAAGGTATTAGTAGTAGTACTTAGCTGATTGTTTAGCTGAAGGTGTCCTGTAACACTGAAGGTAGTAGTACTACTACATAGCTGATTGTTTAGCTGAAGGTGTCCTATAACACTGAAGGTAGTAGTAATACTACATAGCTGATTGTTTAGCTGAAGGTGTCCTATAACACTGAAGGTAGTAGTACTACAAAGCTGATTGTTTAGCTGAAGGTGTCCTATAACACTGAAGGTTGTAGTAGTACTACATAGCTGATTGCTTAGCTGAAGGTGTCCTATTAACTGAATTTAGTAGTACTACAAAGCTGATTGTTTATTTGAAGGTATCCTATTAACTGAATTTAGTAGTACTACAAAGCTGATTTTTTAGCTGAAGGAGTCCTATAACACTGAAAGTAGTAGTACTACATAGCTGATTGTTTAGCTGAAGGTGTCCTATAACACTGAAGGTAGTAGTAGTAGTACTTAGCTGATTGTTTAGCTGAAGGTGTCCTGTAACACTGAAGGTAGTAGTAATACTACATATGTCACGGTTCAGACAGACGACCAGAGGACCACAATTGCGTCACACCAGAAAGTTTATTAAACTTAAGGGAAAAGGGAAGTAGGGAGTGAATGAAGGCTCCAGGGGTAACAGGGATCCCGTCCAATGCGCTGGGTCTGTGCCCCCCCCAGTGGCAGCGATGCGTCCTATGAAGCCGGTGGTGGGTGGTCCAGAAGTCCTGGGGGGGGGAGACACAGACACAACAGGGCGGAATGAAACCAGGCAGCAGTACAGTTCAAGGGAAATCCAAAATACGTAGTAGCAAGGCAGAAGGCTGGTCAGAGTTACCGGGATTGAAGAGTAGTCAGGAGTCGTAATGGCAGAAGCAGGTCTGGATCTCCTGAGGCAGAAGAGTATCCAAAAAACAGGCAGGTCCGGGGTCACAAAACCAGGGTGAGCCAGAAGCGCGAGCAAACAGGTTCCGGGTGTGAGCTTTGCAGACGATCTGACACCGGAGAGCTGAAAGACAGGGCCTTAAATACTGGGAGAGGTAGTGGGTAATGCAGCGCAGCTGGCAGAGTAATTAGAGCAGAGCAGAGCAGGGACAGGTGGAGCTAGTTAGGCTGAGTAGAGAGAGTGGTGAGCAGAGTGGAAGAAAATTAAGGTGGTAACCCGGTGGAGTGAGAGGCCCATGACAGAACCCCCCCCCCAAGGGACGGCCCCAGAAGTCCCAAGAGCAACACCACGCCGGGCGGGAGGAGGGGAGCCGGAGGAGGGCTAGAACTCCTCCGAACGGTCCGAGTGAACGTCCTCATCCTCGGAGGAAGCCGGAGGGCCGTGGTCGGGAGATGGGACAGGTCCCGAGACAGGATCAGGCACAGGACAGGAAGCCGAGCGGGCCGGACGGTTAGGGACCCCTCTGGGGCGGCCCCTACGGATTGCAGGTTGATCAGGATGCCGTTGGTGGAAAGCGGTGATGAGAGTCCTATCCACAATCCGACTAGCTGGCACCCAGGTCCTTTCCTCAGGTCCATAGCCCTCCCAGTCAATGAGGTACTGGAGACCCCTACCCCTCCGTCTGGACCGAAGCAGGCGGCGGACGGTGTAAACCAGACCACCATCGACGAGCCGTGGAGGAGGAGGACCAGGCGCAGCAGGGACCAGCGGACTCTCATGGATGGGCTTAATCTTAGACACATGGAAAGTGGGGTGCACCCTCAGGGAATTAGGCAGTTGGAGCCGGACAGCAGTTGGGCTAATCACTCTTATGATAGGGAATGGGCCAATGAACCGAGGTGCCAGCTTCTGCGACTCCACCCTGAGTGGCAGGTTCTTCGATGACAACCACACCCTTTGACCAACATGGTAGGTGGGAGCAGGAATTCTCCGACGGTTGGCCCCGGTAGTGTAGCTGGCAACGGACCTGAGGAGTGTGGCTCGGGCTTGTGACCAGGTGCGGCGACATCGACGGGCAAAAGCAAGTGCAGATGGGCAAGTAACCTCCTCCTCCTGGCTGGCAAATAGAGGAGGCTGGTATCCATAAACACATTGGAAAGGGGACATACCGATGGCAGAGCAGGTCAGAGAATTGTGTGCGTACTCCACCCATGTCAATTGCTGCGACCAGGAGTGGGGGTTGCGTGAAGTCATGCATCGCAGTGCCTTCTCGAGCTCCTGATTAGCCCGCTCTGACTGCCCATTGGATTGGGGATGGAATCCGGAAGTCAGACTGACTGTGGCTCCCAGCAGGTGACAGAACTCCTTCCAAAAAGCGGAGGAGAATTGTGGACCACGGTCAGAAACTACATCCTTTGGCAGTCCGTGGATCCGGAAGACGTGTTCCAGGACCACCTGGGCGGTCTCCTTGGCGGTAGGGAGCTTGGGGAGGGGAATGAAGTGTGCCATCTTGCTGAAACGGTCAACGATGGTGAGAATGACGGTCATGCCACTTGAAGAGGGCAGCCCCGTGACAAAGTCAAGGGCGATGTGAGACCAGGGACGTCTGGGCACAGGCAGGGGCTGCAGCAATCCGGCTGGGGGCTGGCAGGACGACTTGTGTTGGTTGCAGATGGGGCAGGCTTGGACGAATTCCCGTACATCCTTCCTCAGAGAGGGCCACCAGAACCTCTGGGCGAGCAGGTTGTAAGTGCGGGTGGAGCCAGGGTGACAAGCTAGGCGGGAGTCATGTCCCCACTGAACGACCTGGGACCTCAGGTCTTCGGGGACAAAAAGGCGGTCAGCTGGGCAAGTGCTGGGACCTGGCTGGTTACGGAGAGCCTCCAGCACCTGTTCCTCAACAGCCCAGGTCAGAGCTGCAACGATGCAGGGACTTGGCAGAATCGACACAGGGTCCTTGGAGGGGGTGTCATCCTTCTGGAATTGACGGGAGAGGGCGTCTGGCTTGGTGTTGCGTGATCCAGGCCGGTATGACAGAGTGAAATTAAACCTGGTGAAGAACAGGGCCCAGCGGGACTGCCTGGAGTTCAACCGTTTGGCCGTGCGGATGTACTCCAAGTTCTTATGATCGGTCCAAACGAGAAATGGAATGGTGGACCCCTCCAGCCAGTGACGCCACTCCTCCAAGGCAAGCTTCACAGCCAGCAGCTCACGGTTCCCTATGTCGTAATTGCACTCAGAGGGGGACAACCGACGTGAGAAAAAGGCACAGGGATGGAGCTTCCTATCCTCCGCAGCCCACTGAGAAATCACAGCACCAACTCCCACATCCGAGGCGTCCACCTCCACAATGAATTGCCGGTCCACATCAGGCATCTGGAGGATGGGAGCGGAGGTGAACCTCACCTTGAGGGTACTGAAGGCTTTGTCGGCTGCTGGGGTCCAGGTGAAGGGTTGCTTGGTGCTGGTTAGAGCAGTGAGAGGGGCAGCAACGGTACTGTAGTTCCGGATAAACTTCCTATAGAAGTTAGCAAACCCCAGAAACTGTTGCAGCTTCTTTCTGTTCTCCGGAACTGGCCATGAAGTGACTGCTGATACTTTGGCAGGATCCATTTGGATACTTCCCTCTGCCACTATGTACCCCAGGAAGGCCACTGTCTTGACGTGAAACTCACATTTCTCTGCCTTGGCGTAGAGGGAATTCTCCAGAAGACGATGAAGGACTTGCTGGACATGGCGGGTGTGTTCAGACAGGTTTCTGGAGTAGATTAAGATGTCATCCAGGTAAACGAAGACAAACTTGTTTAACATGTCCCGCAGTACATCATTCACTAGAGCCTGGAACACAGCAGGAGCATTGGTGAGGCCAAAAGGCATAACCAGATACTCGTAGTGGCCTGTTGGTGTATTGAATGCGGTTTTCCATTCATCTCCCTCCCGGATCCGCACTAGGTGGTAAGCGTTTCTGAGATCCAACTTGGTAAAAACAGTGGCTCCCTGGAGCAACTCAAAAGCAGAGGTGAGCAGAGGCAGAGGGTAACGGTTTTTCACTGTGATGTCGTTGAGTCCCCTGTAGTCGATGCAGGGGCGAAGAGATCCGTCCTTCTTCCCCACAAAGAAGAAGCCAGCACCAGCAGGAGATGAAGATGAACGGATTAATCCTGCGGACAGAGAGCCATTGATGTAGTCCTCCATGGACTTTCTTTCAGGAGCAGACAACGAATAAAGACGACCCCTTGGAGGAGCTGTTCCAGGGAGGAGGTCGATGGCACAGTCGTACGGTCGGTGAGGGGGCAGAGATGTGGCTCTTGCTTTGTTAAACACCTCTCTGAGACCATGGTAGCATTCTGGGACATTGGAGAGGTCAGGAGCGGAGTTAGTAGGTACTGGCCGAGGGGGTAGTGCGGCAGCAAGCAGGCAGGTTCGGTGGCAGTCCTCTCCCCACTCCCTGATCACCCCGGTCACCCAGTCGAGCTGAGGGTTGTGCCGGCGGAGCCATGGGTAACCCAGGATGAGGGGTTGGCCTGGAGAGGGGAGCAGGTGAAACTGGATAGTTTCTTGATGGTTTCCGGACAGACCCATCGAGACCGGGGCCGTGACATGAGTGACCGATCCGAGTAAGTGTCCGTCCAGTGCCCGGGCAGGAATAGGAGGTGTCAAACGGAGGTTCTCCAGTCCCAGTTGGCGTGCCAGCTTGATGTCCATTATGTTGGCTTCGGCGCCAGAATCCACCAGAGCAGCCAGGGTGTGAGTTGAGTCAGAGAGGCGGAGGTGAACTTGCAGCAGGGGTTTGCGGTCGGAGGACTGGATGGTCATTGAACTCAACCGGACTCCCCCTATGCCCGGTGAGCTTCGGCCCTTTAAAGGGCAGGTTACCACACGATGTCCATCACCTCCACAATAGAGGCAGAGGTTTGAGGTGAAGCGGCGCTGGCGCTCTGCAGGAGTGAGGGAGGCTCGCCCAATCTCCATAGGCTCAGACTGATCAAGCTGACCTGGGTGAGTGGCAGTAGATGACAGGAGCCCAGTCGGATCTCTCCGAATGCCGGTAGTAGGTGGACCTTGGCGCCCCCTCTCACGACGACGGGTCTGTATCCTTCTGTCGATCCTGACAGTCAGTGCGATGGCTTCATCAAGAGTGGAAGGCAGTTCATGGGAGACCAACTCGTCCTTGATATAGTCAGCCAAACTATGGAAGAACGCGTCCACCAACGATGGTGTGTTCCAAGAACTTCGTCTAGCCAGGGTTCGGAAGTCGATGGAATGGTCTGCGACTGTACGTCTGCCTTGTCGAATACTGAACAGTTCACGAGACGCCTCTGCGGTGGGTGAATCCAGGTCAAACACCTTCAGCATCTCCTCAGCAAACAGGTCGAAGGTTGCACATGCGGGGGTTTGACGTTCGAACTCTGCTGTTCCCCAGAGTCGAGCTCGGCCCGTCAGGTGAGTGATGGCATACCCAACTTTAGCCCCCTCCGTGGCGAAGGTCCTTGGCTGCAAGGAGAACTGAAGTCGGCAGCTAGTCAGGAATGGCCGGACCTGGGTTGAATCGCCGTTGAACCGCTCGGGGTTTCCAATCTTGGGTTCCGGAGCAGCGGCTGCAATGACCGGGGCAGGTAACTCGGGGGCTGGGGTAAGGTTGGTGAGGAGTTGAATGATCATGGCGAGTTGTTGTTGCTGCTGCTGGAACTGCTGCTCATGCTCATCGGTTTCCATGTCGGGGAAAGTGTGCGCTGAGTCCATAATGGTCAGATCGTACTGTCACGGTTCAGACAGACGACCAGAGGACCACAATTGCGTCACACCAGAAAGTTTATTAAACTTAAGGGAAAAGGGAAGTAGGGAGTGAATGAAGGCTCCAGGGGTAACAGGGATCCCGTCCAATGCGCTGGGTCTGTGCCCCCCCCAGTGGCAGCGATGCGTCCTATGAAGCCGGTGGTGGGTGGTCCAGAAGTCCTGGGGGGGGGAGACACAGACACAACAGGGCGGAATGAAACCAGGCAGCAGTACAGTTCAAGGGAAATCCAAAATACGTAGTAGCAAGGCAGAAGGCTGGTCAGAGTTACCGGGATTGAAGAGTAGTCAGGAGTCGTAATGGCAGAAGCAGGTCTGGATCTCCTGAGGCAGAAGAGTATCCAAAAAACAGGCAGGTCCGGGGTCACAAAACCAGGGTGAGCCAGAAGCGCGAGCAAACAGGTTCCGGGTGTGAGCTTTGCAGACGATCTGACACCGGAGAGCTGAAAGACAGGGCCTTAAATACTGGGAGAGGTAGTGGGTAATGCAGCGCAGCTGGCAGAGTAATTAGAGCAGAGCAGAGCAGGGACAGGTGGAGCTAGTTAGGCTGAGTAGAGAGAGTGGTGAGCAGAGTGGAAGAAAATTAAGGTGGTAACCCGGTGGAGTGAGAGGCCCATGACAACATAGCTGATTGTTTAGCTGAAGGTGTCCTATAACACTGAAGGTAGTAGTACTACATAGCTGATTGTTTAGCTGAAGGTGTCCTATAACACTGAAGGTAGTAATACTACATAGCTGATTGTTTAGCTGAAGGTGTCATATAACACTGAAGGTAGTAGTACTACAAAGCTGATTGTTTAGCTGAAGGTGTCCTATTAACTGAATTTAGTAGTACTACAAAGCTGATTTTTTAGCTGAAGGTGTCCTATAACACTGAAAGTAGTAGTACTACATAGCTGATTGTTTAGCTGAAGGTGTCCTATAACACTGAAGGTAGTAGTAGTAGTACATAGCTGATTGTTTAGCTGAAGGTGTCCTATAACACTGAAGGTAGTAGTAGTACTACATAGCTGATTGTTTAGCTGAAGGTGTCCTATAACACTGAAGGTAGTAATACTACATAGCTGAATGTTTAGCTGAAGGTGTCCTATAACACTGAAGGTAGTAGTACTACAAAGCTGATTGTTTAGCTGAAGGTTTCCTATTAACTGAATTTAGTAGTACTACTGTCACGGTTCAGACAGACAACCAGAGGACCACAATTGCGTCACACCAGAAAGTTTATTAAAACTTAAGGGAAAAGGGAAGTAGGGAGTGAATGAAGGCTCCAGGGGTAACAGGGATCCCGTCCAATGTGCTGGGTCTGTGCCCCCCCCAGTGGCAGCGATGCGTCCTATGAAGCCGGTGGTGGGTGGTCCAGAAGTCCTGGGGGGGGGGAGACACAGACACAACAGGGCGGAATGAAACAAGGCAGCAGTACAGTTCAAGGGAAATCCAAAATACGTAGTAGCAAGGCAGAAGGCTGGTCAGAGTTACCGGGATTGAAGAGTAGTCAGGAGTCGTTATGGCAGAAGCAGGTCTGGATCTCCTGGGGCAGAAGAGTATCCAAAAATTCAGGCAGGTCCGGGGTCACAAAACCAGGGTGAGCCAGAAGCGCGAGCAAACAGGTTCCGGGTGTGAGCTTTGCAGACGATCTGACACCGGAGAGCTGAAAGACAGGGCCTTAAATACTGGGAGAGGGAGTGGGTAATGCAGCGCAGCTGGCAGAGTAATTAGAGCAGAGCAGAGCAGGGACAGGTGGAGCTAGTTAGGCTGAGTAGAGAGAGTGGTGAGCAGAGTGGAAGAAAATTAAGGTGGTAACCCGGTGGAGTGAGAGGCTCATGACAACTACAAAGCTGATTTTTTAGCTGAAGGTGTCCTATAACACTGAAAGTAGTAGTACTACATAGCTGATTGTTTAGCTGAAGGTGTCCTATAACACTGAAGGTAGTAGTAGTAGTACATAGCTGATTGTTTAGCTGAAGGTGTCCTATAACACTGAAGGTAGTAGTAGTACTACATAGCTGATTGTTTAGCTGAAGGTGTCCTATAACACTGAAGGTAGTAGTAGTACTACATAGCTGATTGTTTAGCTGAAGGTGTCCTATAACACTGAAGGTAGTAGTACTACAAAGCTGATTGTTTAGCTGAAGGTGTCCTATTAACTGAATTTAGTAGTACTACAAAGCTGATTTTTTAGCTGAAGGTGTCCTATAACACTGAAAGTAGTAGTACTACATAGCTGATTGTTTAGCTGAAGGTGTCCTATAACACTGAAGGTAGTAGTAATACTACATAGCTGAATGTTTAGCTGAAGGTGTCCTATAACACTGAAGGTAGTAGTACTACATAGCTGATTGTTTAGCTGAAGGTGTCCTATAACACTGAAGGTAGTAGTAGTACTACATAGCTGATTGTTTAGCTGAAGGTGTCCTATAACACTGAAAGTAGTAGTAGTACTACATAGCTGATTGCTTAGCTGAAGGTGTCCTATAACAATGAAGGTAGTAGTAGTACTACATAGCTGATTGTTTAGCTGAAGGTGTCCTATAACACTGAAAGTAGTAGTACTACATAGCTGATTGTTTAGCTGAAGGTGTCCTATAACACTGAAAGTAGTAGTACTACATAGCTGATTGTTTAGCTGAAGGTGTCCTATAACACTGAAGGTAGTAGTAATACTACATAGCTGAATGTTTAGCTGAAGGTGTCCTATAACACTGAAGGTAGTAGTACTACATAGCTGATTGTTTAGCTGAAGGTGTCCTATAACACTGAAGGTAGTAGTAGTACTACATAGCTGATTGTTTAGCTGAAGGTGTCCTATAACACTGAAAGTAGTAGTAGTACTACATAGCTGATTGCTTAGCTGAAGGTGTCCTATAACAATGAAGGTAGTAGTAGTACTACATAGCTGATTGTTTAGCTGAAGGTGTCCTATAACACTGAAGGTAGTAGTACTACATAGCTGATTGCTTAGCTGAAGATGTCCTATAACACTGAAGGTAGTAGTAGTACTACATAGCTGATTGTTTAGCTGAAGGTGTCCTATAGCACTGAAGGTATTAGTAATACTACATAGCTGATTGTTTAGCTGAAGGTTTCCTATAACACTGAAAGTAGTAGTAGTACTACATAGCTGATTGTTTAGCTGAAGGTGTCCTATAACACTGAAGGTATTAGTAATACTACATAGCTGATTGTTTAGCTGAAGGTGTCCTATAACATTGAAGGTAGTAGTACTACATAGCTGATTGTTTAGCTGAAGGTGTCCTATAACACTGAAGGTAGTAGTACTACATAGCTGATTGTTTAGCTGAAGGTGTCCTATAACACTGAAGGTAGTAGTACTACATAGCTGATTGTGTAGCTGAAGGTGTCCTATAACACTGAAGGTTGTAGTAATACTATATAGCGGATTGTTTAGCTGAAGTTGTCCTATAACACTGAAGGTAGTAGTAATACTACATAGCTGATTGTTTAGCTGAAGGTGTCCTATAACACTGAAGGTAGTAGTAGTACTACATAGCTGATTGTTTAGCTGAAGGTGTCCTATAACACTGAAGGTAGTAGTACTACAAAGCTGATTGTTTAGCTGAAGGTGTCCTATTAACTGAATTTAGTAGTACTACAAAGCTGATTTTTTAGCTGAAGGTGTCCTATAACACTGAAAGTAGTAGTAGTACTACATAGCTGATTGTTTAGCTGAAGGTGTCCTATAACACTGAAGGTCTTAGTAATACTACATAGCTGATTGTTTAGCTGAAGGTGTCCTATAACATTGAAGGTAGTAGTACTACATAGCTGATTGTTTAGCTGAAGGTTTCCTATAACACTGAAGGTAGTAGTACTACATAGCTGATTGTTTAGCTGAAGGTGTCCTATAACACTGAAGGTAGTAGTACTACATAGCTGATTGTGTAGCTGAAGGTGTCCTATAACACTGAAGGTTGTAGTAATACTATATAGCGGATTGTTTAGCTGAAGTTGTCCTATAACACTGAAGGTAGTAGTAATACTACATAGCTGATTGTTTAGCTGAAGGTGTCCTATAACACTGAAGGTAGTAGTAGTACTACATAGCTGATTGTTTAGCTGAAGGTGTCCTATAACACTGAAGGTAGTAGTACTACATAGCTGATTGTTTAGCTGAAGGTGTCCTATAACACTGAAGGTAGTAGTAGTACTACATAGCTCATTGTTTAGCTGAAGGTGTCCTATAACACTGAAGGTAGTAGTACTACATAGCTGATTGTTTAGCTGAAGGTGTCCTATAACACTGAAAGTAGTAGTAGTACTACGTAGCTGATTGTTTAGTTGAAGGTGTCCTATAACACTGAAGGTAGTAGTACTACATAGCTGATTGTTTAGCTGAAGGTGTCCTATAACACTGAAGGTAGTAGTAATACTACATAGCTGATTGTTTAGCTGAAGGTGTCCTATAACACTGAAGGTAGTAGTAATACTACATAGCTGATTGTTTAGCTGAAGGTGTCCTATAACACTGAAAGTAGTAGTAGTACTACGTAGCTGATTGTTTAGTTGAAGGTGTCCTATAACACTGAAGGTAGTAGTACTACATAGCTGATTGTTTAGCTGAAGGTGTCCTATAACACTGAAGGTAGTAGTAATACTACATAGCTGATCTTTTAGCTGAAGGTGTCCTATAACACTGAAGGTAGTAGTAGTACTACATAGCTGATTGTTTAGCTGAAGGTGTCCTATAACACTGAAGGTAGTAGTAATACTACAAAGCTGATTGTTTAGCTGAAGGTGTACTATAACACTGAAGGTAGTAGTACTACATAGCTGATTGTTTAGCTGAAGTTGTCCTATAACACTGAAGGTAGTAGTAGTACTACATAGCTGATTGTTTAGCTGAAGGTGTCCTATAACACTGAAGGTAGTAGTACTGCATAGCTGATTGTTTAGCTGAAGGTGTCCTATAACACTGAAGGTAGTAGTAGTAGTACTTAGCTGATTGTTTAGCTGAAGGTGTCCTGTAACACTGAAGGTAGTAGTACTACTACATAGCTGATTGTTTAGCTGAAGGTGTCCTATAACACTGAAGGTAGTAGTAATACTACATAGCTGATTGTTTAGCTGAAGGTGTCCTATAACACTGAAGGTAGTAGTACTACAAAGCTGATTGTTTAGCTGAAGGTGTCCTATAACACTGAAGGTTGTAGTAGTACTACATAGCTGATTGCTTAGCTGAAGGTGTCCTATTAACTGAATTTAGTAGTACTACAAAGCTGATTGTTTATTTGAAGGTATCCTATTAACTGAATTTAGTAGTACTACAAAGCTGATTTTTTAGCTGAAGGAGTCCTATAACACTGAAAGTAGTAGTACTACATAGCTGATTGTTTAGCTGAAGGTGTCCTATAACACTTTAGGTAGTAGTAGTAGTACTTAGCTGATTGTTTAGCTGAAGGTGTCCTGTAACACTGAAGGTAGTAGTAATACTACATAGCTGATTGTTTAGCTGAAGGTGTCCTATAACACTGAAGGTAGTAGTACTACATAGCTGATTGTTTAGCTGAAGGTGTCCTATAACACTGAAGGTAGTAATACTAAATAGCTGATTGTTTAGCTGAAGGTGTCCTATAACACTGAAGGTAGTAGTACTACAAAGCTGATTGTTTAGCTGAAGGTGTCCTATTAACTGAATTTAGTAGTACTACAAAGCTGATTTTTTAGCTGAAGGTGTCCTATAACACTGAAAGTAGTAGTACTACATAGCTGATTGTTTAGCTGAAGGTGTCCTATAACACTGAAGGTAGTAGTAGTAGTACTTAGCTGATTGTTTAGCTGAAGGTGTCCTATAACACTGAAGGTAGTAGTAGTACTACATAGCTGATTGTTTAGCTGAAGGTGTCCTATAACTCTGAAGGTAGTAGTAGTACTACATAGCTGATTGTTTAGCTGAAGGTGTCCTATAACACTGAAGGTAGTAGTACTACAAAGCTGATTGTTTAGCTGAAGGTGTCCTATTAACTGAATTTAGTAGTACTACAAAGCTGATTTTTTAGCTGAAGGTGTCCTATAACACTGAAAGTAGTAGTACTACATAGCTGATTGTTTAGCTGAAGGTGTCCTATAACACTGAAGGTAGTAGTAATACTACATAGCTGAATGTTTAGCTGAAGGTGTCCTATAACACTGAAGGTAGTAGTACTACATAGCTGATTGTTTAGCTGAAGGTGTCCTATAACACTGAAGGTAGTAGTAGTACTACATAGCTGATTGTTTAGCTGAAGGTGTCCTATAACACTGAAAGTAGTAGTAGTACTACATAGCTGATTGTTTAGCTGAAGGTGTCCTATAACACTGAAGGTAGTAGTAATACTACATAGCTGAATGTTTAGCTGAAGGTGTCCTATAACACTGAAGGTAGTAGTACTACATAGCTGATTGTTTAGCTGAAGGTGTCCTATAACACTGAAGGTAGTAGTACTACATAGCTGATTGTTTAGCTGAAGGTGTCCTATAACACTGAAGGTAGTAGTAGTACTACATAGCTGATTGTTTAGCTGAAGGTGTCCTATAACACTGAAGGTAGTAGTACTACAAAGCTGATTGTTTAGCTGAAGGTGTCCTATTAACTGAATTTAGTAGTACTACAAAGCTGATTGTTTAGCTGAAGGTGTCCTATAACACTGAAAGTAGTAGTACTACATAGCTGATTGTTTAGCTGAAGGTGTCCTATAACACTGAAGGTAGTAGTAATACTACATAGCTGAATGTTTAGCTGAAGGTGTCCTATAACACTGAAGGTAGTAGTACTACATAGCTGATTGTTTAGCTGAAGGTGTCCTATAACACTGAAGGTAGTAGTAGTACTACATAGCTGATTGTTTAGCTGAAGGTGTCCTATAACACTGAAAGTTTGTAGTAGTACTACATAGCTGATTGTTTAGCTGAAGGTGTCCTATAACACTGAAGGTAGTAGTAATACTACATAGCTGAATGTTTAGCTGAAGGTGTCCTATAACACTGAAGGTAGTAGTACTACATAGCTGATTGTTTAGCTGAAGGTGTCCTATAACACTGAAGGTAGTAGTACTACATAGCTGATTGTTTAGCTGAAGGTGTCCTATAACACTGAAGGTAGTAGTAATACTACATAGCTGATTGTTTAGCTGAAGGTGTCCTATAACACTGAAGGTAATAGTAATACTACATAGCTGATTGTTTAGCTGAAGGTGTCCTATAACACTGAAGGTAGTAGTAGTACTACATAGCTGATTGTGTAGCTGAAGGTGTCCTATAACACTGAAGGTAGTAGTAATACTATATAGCGGATTGTTTAGCTGAAGGTGTCCTATAACACTGAAGGTAGTAGTAATACTACATAGCTGATTATTTAGCTGAAGGTGTCCAATTAACTGAATTTAGTAGTACTACAAAGCTGATTGTTTAGCTGAAGGTGTCCTATAACACTGAAGGTAGTAGTACTACGTAGCTGATTGTTTAGCTGAAGGTGTCCTATAACACTGAAGGTAGTAGTACTACATAGCTGATTGTTTAGCTGAAGGTATCATATAACACTGAAGGTAGTAGTACTACATAGCTGATTGTTTAGCTGAAGGTGTCCTATAACACTGAAGGTAGTAGTACTACATAGCTGATTGTTTAGCTGAAGGTATCATATAACACTGAAGGTAGTAGTACTACATAGCTGATTGTTTAGCTGAAGGTGTCCTATAACACTGAAGGTAGTAGTACTACTGCATAGCTGATTGTTTAGCTGAAGGTGTCCTATAACACTGAAGGTAGTAGTAGTAGTACTACATAGCTGATTGCTTAGCTGAAGGTGTCCTATAACTGTCATGAGCCTCTCACTCCACCGGGTTACCACCTTTATTTTCTTCCACTCTGCTCACCACTCTCTCTACTCAGCCTAACTAGCTCCACCTGTCCCTGCTCTGCTCTGCTCTAATTACTCTGCCAGCTGCGCTGCATTACCCACTACCTCTCCCAGTATTTAAGGCCCTGTCTTTCAGCTCTCCGGTGTCAGATCGTCTGCAAAGCTCACACCCGGAACCTGTTTGCTCGCGCTTCTGGCTCACCCTGGTTTTGTGACCCCGGACCTGCCTGATTTTTGGATACTCTTCTGCCCCAGGAGATCCAGACCTGCTTCTGCCATAACGACTCCTGACTACTCTTCAATCCCGGTAACTCTGACCAGCCTTCTGCCTTGCTACTACGTATTTTGGATTTCCCTTGAACTGTACTGCTGCCTTGTTTCATTCCGCCCTGTTGTGTCTGTGTCTCCCCCCCCCAGGACTTCTGGACCACCCACCACCGGCTTCATAGGACGCATCGCTGCCACTGGGGGGGGCACAGACCCAGCACATTGGACGGGATCCCTGTTACCCCTGGAGCCTTCATTCACTCCCTACTTCCCTTTTCCCTTAAGTTTTAATAAACTTTCTGGTGTGACGCAATTGTGGTCCTCTGGTCGTCTGTCTGAATCGTGACAATAACACTGAAGGTAGTAGTACTACATAGCTGATTGTTTAGCTGAAGGTGTCCTATAACACTGAAGGTAGTAGTAGTACTACATAGCTGATTGTTTAGCTGAAGGTGTCCTATAACACTGAAGGTAGTAGTACTACATAGCTGATTGTTTAGCTGAAGGTGTCCTATAACACTGAAGGTAGTAGTAATACTACATAGCTGATTGTTTAGCTGAAGGTGTCCTATAACTGAATTTAGTAGTACTACATAGCTGATTGTTTAGCTGAAGGTGTCCTATAACACTGAAGGTAGTAGTAGTACTACATAGCTGATTGTTTAGCTGAAGGTGTCCTATAACACTGAAGGTAGTAGTACTACAAAGCTGATTGTTTAGCTGAAGGTGTCCTATTAACTGAATTTAGTAGTACTACAAAGCTGATTTTTTAGCTGAAGGTGTCCTATAACACTGAAAGTAGTAGTACTACATAGCTGATTGTTTAGCTGAAGGTGTCCTATAACACTGAAGGTAGTAGTAATACTACATAGCTGAATGTTTAGCTGAAGGTGTCCTATAACACTGAAGGTAGTAGTACTACATAGCTGATTGTTTAGCTGAAGGTGTCCTATAACACTGAAGGTAGTAGTACTACATATCTGATTGTTTAGCTGAAGGTGTCCTATAACACTGAAGGTAGTAGTAGTACTACATAGCTCATTGTTTAGCTGAAGGTGTCCTATAACACTGAAGGTAGTAGTACTACATAGCTGATTGTTTAGCTGAAGGTGTCCTATAACACTGAAAGTAGTAGTAGTACTACGTAGCTGATTGTTTAGTTGAAGGTGTCCTATAACACTGAAGGTAGTAGTACTACATAGCTGATTGTTTAGCTGAAGGTGTCCTATAACACTTAAGGTAGTAGTAATACTACATAGCTGATTGTTTAGCTGAAGGTGTCCTATAACACTGAAGGTAGTAGTAATACTACATAGCTGATTGTTTAGCTGAAGGTGTCCTATAACACTGAAAGTAGTAGTAGGACTACTTAGCTGATTGTTTAGTTGAAGGTGTCCTATAACACTGAAGGTAGTAGTACTACATAGCTGATTGTTTAGCTGAAGGTGTCCTATAACACTGAAGGTAGTAGTAATACTACATAGCTGATTGTTTAGCTGAAGGTGTCCTATAACACTGAAGGTAGTAGTAATACTACATAGCTGATTGTTTAGCAAAAGTGTCCTATAACACTGAAGGTAGTAGTAGTACTACATAGCTGATTGTTTAGCTGAAGGTGTCCTATAACACTGAAGGTAGTAGTAATACTACATAGCTGATTGTTTAGCTGAAGGTGTCCTATAACACTGAAGGTAGTAGTAATACTACATAGCTGATTGTTTAGCTGAAGGTGTCCTATAACACTGAAGGTAATAGTAATACTACATAGCTGATTGTTTAGCTGAAGGTGTCCTATAACACTGAAGGTAGTAGTAGTACTACATAGCTGATTGTGTAGCTGAAGGTGTCCTATAACACTGAAGGTAGTAGTAATACTATATAGCGGATTGTTTAGCTGAAGGTGTCCTATAACACTGAAGGTAGTAGTAATACTACATAGCTGATTATTTAGCTGAAGGTGTCCAATTAACTGAATTTAGTAGTACTACAAAGCTGATTGTTTAGCTGAAGGTGTCCTATAACACTGAAGGTAGTAGTACTACATAGCTGATTGTTTAGCTGAAGGTGTCCTATAACACTGAAGGTAGTAGTACTACATAGCTGATTGTTTAGCTGAAGGTATCATATAACACTGAAGGTAGTAGTACTACATAGCTGATTGTTTAGCTGAAGGTGTCCTATAACACTGAAGGTAGTAGTACTACATAGCTGATTGTTTAGCTGAAGGTATCATATAACACTGAAGGTAGTAGTACTGCATAGCTGATTGTTTAGCTGAAGGTGTCCTATAACACTGAAGGTAGTAGTACTACTGCATAGCTGATTGTTTAGCTGAAGGTGTCCTATAACACTGAAGGTAGTAGTAGTAGTACTACATAGCTGATTGCTTAGCTGAAGGTGTCCTATAACACTGAAGGTAGTAGTACTACATAGCTGATTGTTTAGCTGAAGGTGTCCTATAACACTGAAGGTAGTAGTAGTACTACATAGCTGATTGTTTAGCTGAAGGTGTCCTATAACACTGAAGGTAGTAGTACTACATAGCTGATTGTTTAGCTGAAGGTGTCCTATAACACTGAAGGTAGTAGTAATACTACATAGCTGATTGCTTAGCTGAAGGTGTCCTATTAACTGAATTTAGTAGTACTACAAAGCTGATTGTTTACCTGAAGGTGTTCTATAACACTGAAGGTAGTAGTACTACGTAGCTGATTGTTTAGCTGAAGGTGTCCTATAACACTGAAGGTAGTAGTACTACATAGCTGATTGTTTAGCTGAAGGTGTCCTATAACACTGAAGGTAGTAGTACTACATAGCTTATTGTTTAGCTGAAGGTGTCCTATAACACTGAAAGTAGTAGTAATACTATATAGCGGATTGTTTAGCTGAAGTTGTCCTATAACACTGAAGGTAGTAGTAATACTACATAGCTGATTGTTTAGCTGAAGGTGTCCTATAACACTGAAGGTAGTAGTACTACATAGCTGATTGTTTAGCTGAAGGTGTCCTATAACACTGAAGGTAGTAGTAGTACTACATAGCTGATTGTTTAGCTGAAGGTGTCCTATAACACTGAAGATAGTAGTAGTACTACATAGCTGATTGTTTAGCTGAAGGTGTCCTATAACACTGAAGGTAGTAGTAGTACTACATAGCTGATTGTTTAGCTGAAGGTGTCCTATAACACTGAAGGTATTAGTACTACATAGCTGATTGTTTAGCTGAAGGTGTCCTATAACACTGAAGGTAGTAGTAGTACTACATAGCTGATTGTTTAGATGAAGGTGTCCTATAACACTGAAGGTAGTAGTACTACATAGCTGATTGTTTAGCTGAAGGTGTCCTATAACACTGAAGGTAGTAGTAATACTACATAGCTGATTGTTTAGCTGAAGGTGTCCAATTAACTGAATTTAGTAGTACTACAAAGCTGATTGTTTAGCTGAAGGTGTCCTATAACACTGAAGGTAGTAGTAATACTGCATAGCTGATTGTTTAGCTGAAGGTGTCCTATAACACTGAAGGTAGTAGTAGTACTACATAGCTGATTGTTTAGCTGAAGGTGTCCTATAACACTGAAGGCAGTAGTAGTACTACATAGCTGATTGTTTAGCTGAAGGTGTCCTATAACACTGAAGGTAGTAGTACTGCATAGCTGATTGTTTAGCTGAAGGTGTCCTATAACACTGAAGGTAGTAGTAGTACTACATAGCTGATTGTTTAGCTGAAGGTGTCCTATAACACTGAAGGTAGTAGTACTACATAGCTGATTGTTTAGCTGAAGGTGTCCTATAACACTGAAGGTAGTAGTAATACTACATAGCTGATTGTTTAGCTGAAGGTGTCCTATAACACTGAATGTAGTAGTACTACATAGCTGATTGTTTAGCTGAAGGTGTCCTATAACACTGAAAGTAGTAGTAGTACTACGTAGCTGATTGTTTAGTTGAAGGTGTCCTATAACACTGAAGGTAGTAGTACTACATAGCTGATTGTTTAGCTGAAGGTGTCCTATAACACTTAAGGTAGTAGTAATACTACATAGCTGATTGTTTAGCTGAAGGTGTCCTATAACACTGAAGGTAGTAGTAATACTACATAGCTGATTGTTTAGCTGAAGGTGTCCTATAACACTGAAAGTAGTAGTAGGACTACTTAGCTGATTGTTTAGTTGAAGGTGTCCTATAACACTGAAGGTAGTAGTACTACATAGCTGATTGTTTAGCTGAAGGTGTCCTATAACACTGAAGGTAGTAGTAATACTACATAGCTGATTGTTTAGCTGAAGGTGTCCTATAACACTGAAGGTAGTAGTAATACTACATAGCTGATTGTTTAGCAAAAGTGTCCTATAACACTGAAGGTAGTAGTAGTACTACATAGCTGATTGTTTAGCTGAAGGTGTCCTATAACACTGAAGGTAGTAGTAATACTACATAGCTGATTGTTTAGCTGAAGGTGTCCTATAACACTGAAGGTAGTAGTAATACTACATAGCTGATTGTTTAGCTGAAGGTGTCCTATAACACTGAAGGTAATAGTAATACTACATAGCTGATTGTTTAGCTGAAGGTGTCCTATAACACTGAAGGTAGTAGTAGTACTACATAGCTGATTGTGTAGCTGAAGGTGTCCTATAACACTGAAGGTAGTAGTAATACTATATAGCGGATTGTTTAGCTGAAGGTGTCCTATAACACTGAAGGTAGTAGTAATACTACATAGCTGATTATTTAGCTGAAGGTGTCCAATTAACTGAATTTAGTAGTACTACAAAGCTGATTGTTTAGCTGAAGGTGTCCTATAACACTGAAGGTAGTAGTACTACATAGCTGATTGTTTAGCTGAAGGTGTCCTATAACACTGAAGGTAGTAGTACTACATAGCTGATTGTTTAGCTGAAGGTATCATATAACACTGAAGGTAGTAGTACTACATAGCTGATTGTTTAGCTGAAGGTGTCCTATAACACTGAAGGTAGTAGTACTACATAGCTGATTGTTTAGCTGAAGGTATCATATAACACTGAAGGTAGTAGTACTGCATAGCTGATTGTTTAGCTGAAGGTGTCCTATAACACTGAAGGTAGTAGTACTACTGCATAGCTGATTGTTTAGCTGAAGGTGTCCTATAACACTGAAGGTAGTAGTAGTAGTACTACATAGCTGATTGCTTAGCTGAAGGTGTCCTATAACACTGAAGGTAGTAGTACTACATAGCTGATTGTTTAGCTGAAGGTGTCCTATAACACTGAAGGTAGTAGTAGTACTACATAGCTGATTGTTTAGCTGAAGGTGTCCTATAACACTGAAGGTAGTAGTACTACATAGCTGATTGTTTAGCTGAAGGTGTCCTATAACACTGAAGGTAGTAGTAATACTACATAGCTGATTGCTTAGCTGAAGGTGTCCTATTAACTGAATTTAGTAGTACTACAAAGCTGATTGTTTACCTGAAGGTGTTCTATAACACTGAAGGTAGTAGTACTACGTAGCTGATTGTTTAGCTGAAGGTGTCCTATAACACTGAAGGTAGTAGTACTACATAGCTGATTGTTTAGCTGAAGGTGTCCTATAACACTGAAGGTAGTAGTACTACATAGCTTATTGTTTAGCTGAAGGTGTCCTATAACACTGAAAGTAGTAGTAATACTATATAGCGGATTGTTTAGCTGAAGTTGTCCTATAACACTGAAGGTAGTAGTAATACTACATAGCTGATTGTTTAGCTGAAGGTGTCCTATAACACTGAAGGTAGTAGTACTACATAGCTGATTGTTTAGCTGAAGGTGTCCTATAACACTGAAGGTAGTAGTAGTACTACATAGCTGATTGTTTAGCTGAAGGTGTCCTATAACACTGAAGATAGTAGTAGTACTACATAGCTGATTGTTTAGCTGAAGGTGTCCTATAACACTGGAGGTAGTAGTAGTACTACATAGCTGATTGTTTAGCTGAAGGTGTCCTATAACACTGAAGGTATTAGTACTACATAGCTGATTGTTTAGCTGAAGGTGTCCTATAACACTGAAGGTAGTAGTAGTACTACATAGCTGATTGTTTAGATGAAGGTGTCCTATAACACTGAAGGTAGTAGTACTACATAGCTGATTGTTTAGCTGAAGGTGTCATATAACACTGAAGGTAGTAGCAATACTACATAGCTGATTGTTTAGCTGAAGGTGTCCAATTAACTGAATTTAGTAGTACTACAAAGCTGATTGTTTAGCTGAAGGTGTCCTATAACACTGAAGGTAGTAGTAATACTGCATAGCTGATTGTTTAGCTGAAGGTGTCCTATAACACTGAAGGTAGTAGTAGTACTACATAGCTGATTGTTTAGCTGAAGGTGTCCTATAACACTGAAGGCAGTAGTAGTACTACATAGCTGATTGTTTAGCTGAAGGTGTCCTATAACACTGAAGGTAGTAGTACTGCATAGCTGATTGTTTAGCTGAAGGTGTCCTATAACACTGAAGGTAGTAGTAGTACTACATAGCTGATTGTTTAGCTGAAGGTGTCCTATAACACTGAAGGTAGTAGTACTACATAGCTGATTGTTTAGCTGAAGGTGTCCTATAACACTGAAGGTAGTAGTAATACTACATAGCTGATTGTTTAGCTGAAGGTGTCCTATAACACTGAATGTAGTAGTACTACATAGCTGATTGTTTAGCTGAAGGTGTCCTATAACACTGAAGGTAGTAGTAATACTGCATAGCTGATTGTTTAGCTGAAGGTGTCCTATAACACTGAAGGTAGTAGTAATACTGCATAGCTGATTGTTTAGCTGAAGGTGTCCTATAACACTGAAGGTAGTAGTAGTACTACATAGCTGATTGTTTAGCTGAAGGTGTCCTATAACACTGAAGGTAGTAGTAGTACTACATAGCTGATTGTTTAGCGGAAGGTGTCCTATAACACTGAAGGTAGTAGTAGTACTACATAGCTGATTGTTTAGCTGAAGGTGTCCTATAACACTGAAGGTAGTAGTAATACTACATAGCTGATTGTTTAGCTGAAGGTGTCCTATAACACTGAAGGTAGTAGTAGTACTACATAGCTGATTGTTTAGCTGAAGGTGTCCGATAACACTGAAGGTAGTAGTACTACATAGCTGATTGTTTAGCTGAAGGTGTCCTATAACACTGAAGGTAGTAGTAATACTACATAGCTGATTGTTTAGCTGAAGGTGTCCTATAACACTGAAGGTAGTAGTAGTACTACATAGCTGATTGTTTAGCTGAAGGTGTCCTATAACACTGAAGGTAGTAGTACTGCATAGCTGATTGTTTAGCTGAAGGTGTCCTATAACACTGAAGGTAGTAGTACTGCATAGCTGATTGTTTAGCTGAAGGTGTCCTATAACACTGAAGGTAGTAGTACTGCATAGCTGATTGTTTAGCTGAAGGTGTCCTATAACACTGAAGGTAGTAGTAGTACTACATAGCTGATTGTTTAGCTGAAGGTGTCCTATAACACTGAAGGTAGTAGTACTACATATCTGATTGTTTAGCTGAAGGTGTCCTATAACACTGAAGGTAGTAGTAATACTACATAGCTGATTGTTTTGCTGAAGGTGTCCTATAACACTGAAGGTAGTAGTACTACAAAGCTGATTGTTTAGCTGAAGGTGTCGTATTAACTGAATTTAGTAGTACTACATAGCTGATTGTTTAGCTGAAGGTGTCCTATAACACTGAAGGTAGTAGTAATACTATATAGCTGATTGTTTAGCTGAAGGTGTCCTATAACACTGAAGGTAGTAGTAATAATATATAGCTGATTGTTTAGCTGAAGGTGTCCTATAACACTGAAGGTAGTAGTACTACATAGCTGATTGTTTAGCTGAAGGTGTCCTATAACACTGAAGGTAGTAGTAATACTACATAGCTGATTGCTTAGCTGAAGGTGTCCTATTAACTGAATTTAGTAGTACTACAAAGCTGATTGTTTACCTGAAGGTGTTCTATAACACTGAAGGTAGTAGTACTACGTAGCTGATTGTTTAGCTGAAGGTGTCCTATAACACTGAAGGTAGTAGTACTACATAGCTGATTGTTTAGCTGAAGGTGTCCTATAACACTGAAGGTAGTAGTACTACATAGCTTATTGTTTAGCTGAAGGTGTCCTATAACACTGAAAGTAGTAGTAATACTATATAGCGGATTGTTTAGCTGAAGTTGTCCTATAACACTGAAGGTAGTAGTAATACTACATAGCTGATTGTTTAGCTGAAGGTGTCCTATAACACTGAAGGTAGTAGTACTACATAGCTGATTGTTTAGCTGAAGGTGTCCTATAACACTGAAGGTAGTAGTAGTACTACATAGCTGATTGTTTAGCTGAAGGTGTCCTATAACACTGAAGATAGTAGTAGTACTACATAGCTGATTGTTTAGCTGAAGGTGTCCTATAACACTGGAGGTAGTAGTAGTACTACATAGCTGATTGTTTAGCTGAAGGTGTCCTATAACACTGAAGGTATTAGTACTACATAGCTGATTGTTTAGCTGAAGGTGTCCTATAACACTGAAGGTAGTAGTAGTACTACATAGCTGATTGTTTAGATGAAGGTGTCCTATAACACTGAAGGTAGTAGTACTACATAGCTGATTGTTTAGCTGAAGGTGTCATATAACACTGAAGGTAGTAGCAATACTACATAGCTGATTGTTTAGCTGAAGGTGTCCAATTAACTGAATTTAGTAGTACTACAAAGCTGATTGTTTAGCTGAAGGTGTCCTATAACACTGAAGGTAGTAGTAATACTGCATAGCTGATTGTTTAGCTGAAGGTGTCCTATAACACTGAAGGTAGTAGTAATACTACATAGCTGATTGTTTAGCTGAAGGTGTCCTATAACACTGAAGGTAGTAGTAGTACTACATAGCTGATTGTTTAGCTGAAGGTGTCCGATAACACTGAAGGTAGTAGTACTACATAGCTGATTGTTTAGCTGAAGGTGTCCTATAACACTGAAGGTAGTAGTAATACTACATAGCTGATTGTTTAGCTGAAGGTGTCCTATAACACTGAAGGTAGTAGTAGTACTACATAGCTGATTGTTTAGCTGAAGGTGTCCTATAACACTGAAGGTAGTAGTACTGCATAGCTGATTGTTTAGCTGAAGGTGTCCTATAACACTGAAGGTAGTAGTACTGCATAGCTGATTGTTTAGCTGAAGGTGTCCTATAACACTGAAGGTAGTAGTACTGCATAGCTGATTGTTTAGCTGAAGGTGTCCTATAACACTGAAGGTAGTAGTAGTACTACATAGCTGATTGTTTAGCTGAAGGTGTCCTATAACACTGAAGGTAGTAGTACTACATATCTGATTGTTTAGCTGAAGGTGTCCTATAACACTGAAGGTAGTAGTAATACTACATAGCTGATTGTTTTGCTGAAGGTGTCCTATAACACTGAAGGTAGTAGTACTACAAAGCTGATTGTTTAGCTGAAGGTGTCGTATTAACTGAATTTAGTAGTACTACATAGCTGATTGTTTAGCTGAAGGTGTCCTATAACACTGAAGGTAGTAGTAATACTATATAGCTGATTGTTTAGCTGAAGGTGTCCTATAACACTGAAGGTAGTAGTAATAATATATAGCTGATTGTTTAGCTGAAGGTGTCCTATAACACTGAAGGTAGTAGTACTACATAGCTGATTGTTTAGCTGAAGGTGTCCTATAACACTGAAGGTAGTAGTAATACTACATAGCTGATTGCTTAGCTGAAGGTGTCCTATTAACTGAATTTAGTAGTACTACAAAGCTGATTGTTTACCTGAAGGTGTTCTATAACACTGAAGGTAGTAGTACTACGTAGCTGATTGTTTAGCTGAAGGTGTCCTATAACACTGAAGGTAGTAGTACTACATAGCTGATTGTTTAGCTGAAGGTGTCCTATAACACTGAAGGTAGTAGTACTACATAGCTTATTGTTTAGCTGAAGGTGTCCTATAACACTGAAAGTAGTAGTAATACTATATAGCGGATTGTTTAGCTGAAGTTGTCCTATAACACTGAAGGTAGTAGTAATACTACATAGCTGATTGTTTAGCTGAAGGTGTCCTATAACACTGAAGGTAGTAGTACTACATAGCTGATTGTTTAGCTGAAGGTGTCCTATAACACTGAAGGTAGTAGTAGTACTACATAGCTGATTGTTTAGCTGAAGGTGTCCTATAACACTGAAGATAGTAGTAGTACTACATAGCTGATTGTTTAGCTGAAGGTGTCCTATAACACTGGAGGTAGTAGTAGTACTACATAGCTGATTGTTTAGCTGAAGGTGTCCTATAACACTGAAGGTATTAGTACTACATAGCTGATTGTTTAGCTGAAGGTGTCCTATAACACTGAAGGTAGTAGTAGTACTACATAGCTGATTGTTTAGATGAAGGTGTCCTATAACACTGAAGGTAGTAGTACTACATAGCTGATTGTTTAGCTGAAGGTGTCATATAACACTGAAGGTAGTAGCAATACTACATAGCTGATTGTTTAGCTGAAGGTGTCCAATTAACTGAATTTAGTAGTACTACAAAGCTGATTGTTTAGCTGAAGGTGTCCTATAACACTGAAGGTAGTAGTAATACTGCATAGCTGATTGTTTAGCTGAAGGTGTCCTATAACACTGAAGGTAGTAGTAGTACTACATAGCTGATTGTTTAGCTGAAGGTGTCCTATAACACTGAAGGCAGTAGTAGTACTACATAGCTGATTGTTTAGCTGAAGGTGTCCTATAACACTGAAGGTAGTAGTACTGCATAGCTGATTGTTTAGCTGAAGGTGTCCTATAACACTGAAGGTAGTAGTAGTACTACATAGCTGATTGTTTAGCTGAAGGTGTCCTATAACACTGAAGGTAGTAGTACTACATAGCTGATTGTTTAGCTGAAGGTGTCCTATAACACTGAAGGTAGTAGTAATACTACATAGCTGATTGTTTAGCTGAAGGTGTCCTATAACACTGAATGTAGTAGTACTACATAGCTGATTGTTTAGCTGAAGGTGTCCTATAACACTGAAGGTAGTAGTAATACTGCATAGCTGATTGTTTAGCTGAAGGTGTCCTATAACACTGAAGGTAGTAGTAATACTGCATAGCTGATTGTTTAGCTGAAGGTGTCCTATAACACTGAAGGTAGTAGTAGTACTACATAGCTGATTGTTTAGCTGAAGGTGTCCTATAACACTGAAGGTAGTAGTAGTACTACATAGCTGATTGTTTAGCGGAAGGTGTCCTATAACACTGAAGGTAGTAGTAGTACTACATAGCTGATTGTTTAGCTGAAGGTGTCCTATAACACTGAAGGTAGTAGTAATACTACATAGCTGATTGTTTAGCTGAAGGTGTCCTATAACACTGAAGGTAGTAGTAGTACTACATAGCTGATTGTTTAGCTGAAGGTGTCCGATAACACTGAAGGTAGTAGTACTACATAGCTGATTGTTTAGCTGAAGGTGTCCTATAACACTGAAGGTAGTAGTAATACTACATAGCTGATTGTTTAGCTGAAGGTGTCCTATAACACTGAAGGTAGTAGTAGTACTACATAGCTGATTGTTTAGCTGAAGGTGTCCTATAACACTGAAGGTAGTAGTACTGCATAGCTGATTGTTTAGCTGAAGGTGTCCTATAACACTGAAGGTAGTAGTACTGCATAGCTGATTGTTTAGCTGAAGGTGTCCTATAACACTGAAGGTAGTAGTACTGCATAGCTGATTGTTTAGCTGAAGGTGTCCTATAACACTGAAGGTAGTAGTAGTACTACATAGCTGATTGTTTAGCTGAAGGTGTCCTATAACACTGAAGGTAGTAGTACTACATATCTGATTGTTTAGCTGAAGGTGTCCTATAACACTGAAGGTAGTAGTAATACTACATAGCTGATTGTTTTGCTGAAGGTGTCCTATAACACTGAAGGTAGTAGTACTACAAAGCTGATTGTTTAGCTGAAGGTGTCGTATTAACTGAATTTAGTAGTACTACATAGCTGATTGTTTAGCTGAAGGTGTCCTATAACACTGAAGGTAGTAGTAATACTATATAGCTGATTGTTTAGCTGAAGGTGTCCTATAACACTGAAGGTAGTAGTAATAATATATAGCTGATTGTTTAGCTGAAGGTGTCCTATAACACTGAAGGTAGTAGTACTACATAGCTGATTGTTTAGCTGAAGGTGTCCTATAACACTGAAAGTAGTAGTAGTAGTACTTAGCTGATTGTTTAGCTGAAGGTGTCCTATAACACTGAAGGTAGTAGTAGTACTACATAGCTGATTGTTTAGCTGAAGGTGTCCTATAACACTGAAAGTAGTAGTAGTAGTACTTAGCTGATTGTTTAGCTGAAGGTGTCCTATAACACTGAAGGTAGTAGTAGTACTACATAGCTGATTGTTTAGCTGAAGGTGTCCTATAACACTGAAGGTAGTAGTAATACTACATAGCTGATTGTTTAGCTGAAGGTGTCCTATAACACTGAAGGTAGTAGTAGTACTACATAGCTGATTGTTTAGCTGAAGGTGTCCTATAACACTGAAGGTAGTAGTAATACTACATAGCTGATTGTTTAGCTGAAGGTGTCCTATAACACTGAAGGTAGTAGTACTACATAGCTGATTGTTTAGCTGAAGGTGTCCTATAACACTGAAGGTAATAGTAATACTACATAGCTGATTGTTTAGCTGAAGGTGTCCTATAACACTGAAGGTAGTAGTAGTAGTACTACATAGCTGATTGTTTAGCTGAAGGTGTCCTATAACACTGAAGGTAGTAGTAATACTACATAGCTGAATGTTTAGCTGAAGGTGTCCTATAACACTGAAGGTAGTAGTACTACTACATAGCTGATTGTTTAGCTGAAGGTGTCCTATAACACTGAAGGTAGTAGTAATACTACATAGCTGATTGTTTAGCTGAAGGTGTCCTATAACACTGAAGGTAGTAGTAGTACTACATAGCTGATTGTTTAGCTGAAGGTGTCCTATAACACTGAAGGTAGTAGTAGTACTACATAGCTGATTGTTTAGCTGAAGGTGTCCTATAACACTGAAGGTAGTAGTACTACATAGCTGATTGTTTAGCTGAATGTGTCCTATAACACTGAATGTAGTAGTAATACTACATAGCTGATTTTTTAGCTGAAGGTGTCCTGTAACACTGAAGGTAGTAGTAATACTGCATAGCTGATTGTTTAGCTGAAGGTGTCCTATAACACTGAAGGTAGTAGTAGTACTACATAGCTGATTGTTTAGCTGAAGGTGTCCTATAACACTGAAGGTGGTAGTAGTACTACATAGCTGATTGTTTAGCTGAAGGTGTCCTATAACACTGAAGGTAGTAGTAGTACTACATAGCTGATTGTTTAGCTGAAGGTGTCCTATAACACTGAAGGTAGTAGTAGTACTACATAGCTGATTGTTTAGCTGAAGGTGTCCTATAACACTGAAGGTAGTAGTACTACATAGCTTATTGTTTAGCTGAAGGTGTCCTATAACACTGAAGGTAGTAGTACTACATAGCTTAATGTTTAGCTGAAGGTGTCCTATAACACTGAAGGTAGTAATAATACTACATAGCTGATTGTTTAGCTGAAGGTGTCCTATAACACTGAAGGTAGTAGTAATACTGCATAGCTGATTGTTTAGCTGAAGGTGTCCTATAACACTGAAGGTAGTAGTACTACATAGCTGATTGTTTAGCTGAAGGTGTCCTATAACACTGAAGGTAGTAGTACTACATAGCTTATTGTTTAGCTGAAGGTGTCCTATAACACTGAAGGTAGTAGTACTACATAGCTTATTGTTTAGCTGAAGGTGTCCTATAACACTGAAGGTAGTAATAATACTACATAGCTGATTGTTTAGCTGAAGGTGTCCTATAACACTGAAGGTAGTAGTAATACTGCATAGCTGATTGTTTAGCTGAAGGTGTCCTATAACACTGAAGGTAGTAGTACTACATAGCTGATTGTTTAGCTGAAGGTGTCCTATAACACTGAAGGTAGTAGTACTACATAGCTGATTGCTTAGCTGAAGGTGTCCTATAACACTGAAAGTAGTAGTAGTACTACATAGCTGATTGTTTAGCTGAAGGTGTCCTATAACACTGAAGGTAGTAGTACTGCATAGCTGATTGTTTAGCTGAAGGTGTCCTATAACACTGAAGGTAGTAGTAGTACTACATAGCTGATTGTTTAGCTGAAGGTGTCCTATAACACTGAAGGTAGTAGTAGTACTACATAGCTTATTGTTTAGCTGAAGGTGTCCTATAACACTGAAGGTAGTAGTAGTACTACATAGCTGATTGTTTAGCTGAAGGTGTCCTATAACACTGAAGGTAGTAGTAGTACTATATAGCTGATTGTTTAGCTGAAGGTGTCCTATAACACTGAAGGTAGTAGTAATACTACATAGCTGATTGTTTAGCTGAAGGTGTCCTATAACACTGAAGGTAGTAGTACTACATAGCTGATTGTTTAGCTGAAGGTGTCCTATAACACTGAAAGTAGTAGTAGTACTACATAGCTGATTGTTTAGCTGAAGGTGTCCTATAATACTGAAAGTAGTAGTAGTACTACATAGCTGATTGTTTAGCTGAAGGTGTCCTATAACACTGAAGGTAGTAGTAGTACTACATAGCTGATTGTTTAGCTGAAGATGTCCTATAACACTGAAGGTAGTAGTAGTACTACATAGCTGATTGTTTAGCTGAAGGTGTCCTATAACACTGAAGGTAGTAGTAGTACAAAGCTGATTATTTAGCTGAAGGTGTCCTGTAACACTGAAGGTAGTAGTAATACTGCATAGCTGATTGTTTAGCTGAAGATGTCCTATAACACTGAAGGTAGTAGTAATACTACATAGCTGATTGTTTAGCTGAAGGTGTCCTATAACACTGAAGGTAGTAGTACTACATAGCTGATTGTTTAGCTGAAGGTGTCCTGTAACACTGAATGTAGTAGTAATACTGCATAGCTGATTGTTTAGCTGAAGATGTCCTATAACACTGAAGGTAGTAGTAATACTACATAGCTGATTGTTTAGCTGAAGGTGTCCTATAACACTGAAGGTAGTAGTAATACTACATAGCTGATTGTTTAGCTGAAGGTGTCCTATAACACTGAAAGTAGTAGTAGTACTACATAGCTGATTGTTTAGCTGAAGGTGTCCTATAACACTGAAGGTAGTAATACTACATAGCTGATTGTTTAGCTGAAGGTGTCCTATAACACTGACGGTAGTAGTACTACATAGCTGATTGTTTAGCTGAAGGTGTCCTATAACACTGAAGGTAGTAGTACTACATAACTGATAGTTTAGCTGAAGGTGTCCTATAACACTGAAGGTAGTAGTACTACATAGCTGATTGTTTAGCTGAAGGTGTCCTATAACACTGAAGGTAGTAGTAATACTACATAGCTGATTGTTTAGCTGAAGGTGTCCTATAACACTGAAGGTAGTAGTACTACATAGCTGATTGTTTAGCTGAAGGTGTCCTATAACACTGAAGGTAGTAGTAGTAATACTACATAGCTGATTGTTTAGCTGAAGGTGTCCTATAACACTGAAAGTAGTAGTAGTACTACATAGCTGATTGTTTAGCTGAAGGTGTCCAATAACACTGAAGGTAGTAATACTACATAGCTGATTGTTTAGCTGAAGGTGTCCTATAACACTGAAGGTAGTAGTAGTACTACATAGCTGATTGTTTAGCTGAAGGTGTCCTATAACACTGAAGGTAGTAATACTACATAGCTGATTGTTTAGCTGAAGGTGTCCTATAACACTGAAAGTAGTAGTAGTACTACATAGCTGATTGTTTAGCTGAAGGTGTCCAATAACACTGAAGGTAGTAGTACTACATAGCTGATTGTTTAGCTGAAGGTGTCCAATAACACTGAAGGTAGTAGTAATACTACATAGCTGATTGTTTAGCTGAAGGTGTCCTATAACACTGAAGGTAGTAGTAATACTACATAGCTGATTGTTTAGCTGAAGGTGTCCTATAACACTGAAGGTAGTAGTAGTACTACATAGCTGATTGTTTAGCTGAAGGTGTCCTATAACACTGAAGGTAGTAGTAGTAGTACTACATAGCTGATTGTTTAGCTGAAGGTGTCCTATAACACTGAAGGTAGTAGTACTACATAGCTGATTGTTTAGCTGAAGGTGTCCTATAACACTGAAGGTAGTAGTACTACATAGCTGATTGTTTAGCTGAAGGTGTCCTGTAACACTGAAGGTAGTAGTACTACATAGCTGATTGTTTAGCTGAAGGTGTCCTATAACACTGAAGGTAGTAGTACTACATAGCTGATTGTTTAGCTGAAGGTGTCCTATAACACTGAAGGTAGTAGTAGTACTACATAGCTGATTGTTTAGCTGAAGGTGTCCTATAACACTGAAGGTAGTAGTAGTACTACATAGCTGATTGTGTAGCTGAAGGTGTCCTATAACACTGAAGGTAGTAGTAATACTGCATAGCTGATTGTTTAGCTGAAGGTGTCCTATAACACTGAAGGTAGTAGTAATACTGCATAGCTGATTGTTTAGCTGAAGGTGTCCTATAACACTGAAGGTAGTAGTAATACTGCATAGCTGATTGTTTAGCTGAAGGTGTCCTATAACACTGAAAGTAGTAGTAGTACTACATAGCTGATTGTTTAGCTGAAGGTGTCCTATAACACTGAAGGTAGTAGTACTACATAGCTGATTGTTTAGCTGAAGGTGTCCTATAACACTGAAGGTAGTAGTAGTACTACATAGCTGATTGTTTAGCTGAAGGTGTCCTATAACACTGAAGGTAGTAGTACTACATAGCTGATTGTTTAGCTGAAGGTGTCCTATAACACTGAAGGTAGTAGTAGTACTACATAGCTGATTGTTTAGCTGAAGGTGTCCTATAACACTGAAGGTAGTAGTACTACATAGCTGATTGTTTAGCTGAAGGTGTCCTATAACACTGAAGGTAGTAGTAATACTACATAGCTGATTGTTTAGCTGAAGGTGTCCTATAACACTGAAGGTAGTAGTACTACATAGCTGATTGTTTAGCTGAAGGTGTCCTATAACACTTTGCCAAGTCACAATTGTCTCTGTTGTGGTATTTTCTTACTGTATTAACATAACTGCTAATCTAAAATCGGAATCTTGTAGCGGTCTTCGTTTATTTTTTCTGTTTTATAAGTGAAACGTGTTCCTGGTTACAATGGTGAATTACACTGACCTGCTGAAGGTGACAGCTTCTCATATCAGGTCAATACTGAACTGACCTGCTGAGGGTAACAGCTTCTCATATCAGGTCAATACTGAACTGACCTGCTGAGGGTAACAGCTTCTCATATCAGGTCAATACTGAACTGACCTGCTGAGGGTAACAGCTTCTCATATCAGGTCAATACTGAACTGACCTGCTGAGGGTAACAGCTTCTCATATCAGGTCAAAACTGAACTGACCTGCTGAGGGTAACAGCTTCTCATATCAGGTCAATACTGAACTGACCTGCTGAGGGTAACAGCTTCTCATATCAGGTATATTAGGTTCTGAACAACTAGAGTAAAATCTCAAACGAACGACTATAAAAAGCTCAAACCAAGTTTTTTCACCCACTGGGTCATACAGCTGCAAAGACAAAGCATGATACACAAGCACATATATTAATAACATCCTACTAGGCGGGGTCAACTACTTACACATCTAGACAGCCAATACATCTCTGTTGCTAGGCAAGAACTTAATTGCTTCTTCTCACTGATGTAGTCATGGCCCCGCCTGATGCTAGAACCTTCGTGGGCATGGAAGTGTATGTGTGTGAAATTGGACTGTAGTAGGAGAGTCGTTGTTGTGGCCCCCTCTGGCCCCACTCCCAGAGGTTTATTCTCACTTCATCTGTTGACTTGACCTCGAGCCGAATTCCTTACTCCTCCCTACTTCCGCAGCTGGCCTGCCTTATCAGGAACTGAAACTAGACTGTGCCCTTTGCCTCCCTCCTTAGAAACAGAATATGAACTTTCTGCACTTCCCCTTGTCTCACTCAGTAACTTTTCCTGCACCAATGTGGGCCACCAGTACTTATCGGAGAGGGATTGGATAGTGCGGGTGATACCTGGGTGTCCAGCAGTGAGGGATAAGTGTTCCCAGGTCAACAGCTGATCCCTTAGGAAACGTAGATGCGCTCCGGAGGGCAGGTAGCCGGCGCGGGTTCTCTCTCCAGAGCCTGGCGGATGTCCACGTCTACGTCCCAGAGCACGGGAGCAATGATTCGAGAGGGTTGTATGATGGGCGCACTCAGGATCGGAACCTCTCCTGAATCGTGGAGACGGGACAGGGCATTGGCTTTTATGTTCTTAGAACCTGGGCGATATGACAGGATGAAGTGGAATCTGGTGAAAAGGGCCGTATGTACTCCAGGTTCTGATGGTCGTGAGGATGAGGAATGGGTCCTTGGCGCCCTCCAGCCTTGTCTCTACTCCGCTAATGCCAACTTCACCGCCAGGAGCTCCTGGTCGCAGACTTCATAGGTCCTCTCTGCAGGAGACCATTTTTTGGGGAAGTATGCACATTGATACCATTTCTGTAGGTTACCCTGGTGTTGGGACAGGATGGCTCCCACGCCCACTTCCGGGGTGTCCACCTCCACCACGAAGGGCAGCGTAGGATCTGGGTGTCTCAGCAACGGGGTGTCCACCTCCACCACGAAGGGCAGAGTAGGATCTGGGTGTCTCAGCAACAGGGAGGAGGTGAAACGCCCCTTCAGACGGCGGAAGGCTTCATCGGCTGCAGGAGTCCACACCAACTTACGAGGAAGTAAAGAGAGAGGTGAGGGGAGAGGCGATGGAGCTGAAGTTCTTCATGAAGCGGCGGTAGGAGTTGGCAAACCCCAGAAACCATTGGAGCCCTTATATGGTGGTTGGGACCGGCCATGAGCCCTTATATGGTGGTTGGGACTGGCCATGAGCCCTTAGATGGTGGTTGGGACTGGCCATGAGCCCTTATATGGTGGTTGGGACTGGCCATGAGCCCTTATATGGTGGGAGGGACTGGCCATGAGCCCTTATATGGTGGTTGGGACTGGCCATTAGCCCTTATATGGTGGTTGGGACTGGCCATGAGCCCTTATATGGTGGTTGGGACTGGCCATGAGCCCTTAGATGGTGGTTGGGACTGGCCATGAGCCCTTAGATGGTGGTTGGGACTGGCCATGAGCCCTTATATGGTGGTTGGGACTGGCCATGAGCCCTTAGATGGTGGTTGGGACTGGCCATGAGCCCTTATATGGTGGTTGGGACTGGCCATGATCCCTTAGATGGTGGTTGGGACTGGCCATTAGCCCTTATATGGTGGTTGGGACTGGCCATGACCTGACTTCTTCGACCTTCCTTTCATCCATGCTCAACCCAAAGAGGGCTGATCCGGTATCCCAAGAAGGAGACCTCGACCTGATGGAATTGGCACTTCTCCGCTTTAACATAAAGGAGATTCTCCAGGAGACGTCTCAAGACTACTCGGATGTGAGAAATGTGATCCTTAAAGGTAGCCGAATAGACCAGGATGTCGTCGATATATACGACCACACAGCGCCCGATCATGTCCCGGAACACAGAGCTCTGGAGACGAGTTAGGTCTGATAGAGAACAGAGAGCTCTGGAGAAGAGTTAGGCTTGATGTAGAACAGAGAGCTCTGGAGAAGAGTTAGGTCTTATAGAGAACAGAGAGCTCTGGAGAAGAGTTAGGTCTGATAGAGAACAGAGAGCTCTGGAGAAGAGTTAGGTCTGATAGAGAACAGAGAGCTCTGGAGAAGAGTTAGGTCTTATAGAGAACAGAGAGCTCTGGAGAAGAGTTAGGTCTGATAGAGAACAGAGAGCTCTGGAGAAGAGTTAGGTCTGATAGAGAACAGAGAGCTCTGGAGAAGAGTTAGGTCTGATAGAGAACAGAGAGCTCTGGAGAAGAGTTAGGTCTTATAGAGAACAGAGAGCTCTGGAGACGAGTTAGGTCTGATAGAGAACAGAGAGCTCTGGAGTAGAGTTAGGTCTGATAGAGAACAGAGAGCTCTGGAGTAGAGTTAGGTCTTATAGAGAACAGAGAGCTCTGGAGAAGAGTTAGGTTTATAGAGAACAGAGAGTTAGGATAGAGACACACCAAGGAGCATCCTAGCTCTTTGCCGCATCCTGGCTCACTGGAGCATCCTGGCTTGTTGGAGCATCCTGGCTCGCTGGAGAATCCTGGCTTGTTGGAGCATCCTGGCTCGCTGGAGCATTCTGGCACGCTGGAGCATCCTGGCTCACTGGAGTATCCTTGCTCACTGGCTCATTGGAGAATCCTGGCTCGTTTTGCAGCACCTAGCTTGTTGAAATATCCTGGCTTGTTGGAGCATCCTGGCTTGTTGGGGCATCCTAGTTCGCTGGAGTCTATGGCTCGTTGGAGCATCCTATCTTCTTGGAGCATCCTAGTTTGCTGGTGTCCATTGCTTGATGGAGCATCCTAGCTTGTTAGAGCATCCGAGTTCGCTGGAGAGCACTGCCTGGTGCACCTCATTGCTCATTGAGAGGCATCTGTGGAGCACCTGGCTCACTGGGGCACACCACTAGTCTAACTAACAGACCTGTTGGATTTCTGAGGGGTCTAACTAACATAACTGTTGGGTGGCTGAGTGTTCCAGTTTAACTGACAGACCTGTAGGATGGCTGACTGGTCTAGTCTAACTAAAATACCTGTTGGGTGGCTGAGTGTTCCAGTTTAACTGACAGACCTATTGGGTGGCTGAGTGTTCTAGTCTAACTAACAGACCTGTTGGATGGCTGACTGGTCTAGTTTAACTAACAGACCTGTTGGATGGCTGACTGGTCTAGTTTAACTAACAGACCTGTTGGATGGCTGACTGGTCTAACTAACAGACCTGTTGGGTGGCTGAGTGGTCTAACTAACAGACCTGTTGGGTGGCTGAGTGGTCTAACTAACAGACCTGTTGGGTGGCTGAGCAGTCTAGTCTAAAATACATGTTGGGTGGCTGAGTGGTCTAACAGACCTGTTGGGTGGCTGAGTGGTCTAATCTAACTAACAGACCTGTTGGATGGCTGAGTGGCCTAACTAACAGACCTGTTGGTTGGCTGAGTGATCTAGTCTATCGAACATACCGGTTGTGTGGCTGAGAGGTTTAGTCCAACTAACAGACCTGTTTGGGTGGCTGAGTGATCTAGTCTATCGAACATACCGGTTGGATGGCTGAGTGGTCTAACTAACAGAGCTGTTGGGTGGCTGAGTGGTCTAACTAACAGACCTGTTGGGTGGCTGGGTGGTCTAATCTAACTAACAGACCTGTTGGGTGGCTGAGTGGTCTAACTAACAGACCTGTTGGGTGGCTGAGTGGTCTAATCTAACTAACAGACCTGTTGGGTGGCTGAGTGGTCTAACTAACAGACCTGTTGGGTGGCTGAGTGGCCTAACTAACAGACCTGTTGGGTGGCTGAGTGGTCTAATCTAACTAACAGACCTGTTGGGTGGCTGAGTGGTCTAACTAACAGACCTGTTGGGTGGCTGAGTGGTCTAATCTAACTAACAGACCTGTTGGGTGGCTGAGTGGTCTAATCTAACTAACAGACCTGTTGGGTGGCTGAGTGGTCTAACTAACAGACCTGTTGGGTGGCTGAGTGGTCTAATCTAACTAACAGACCTGTTGGGTGGCTGAGTGGTCTAATCTAACTAACAGACCTGTTGGGTGGCTGAGTGGTCTAACTAACAGACCTGTTGGGTGGCTGAGTGGCCTAACTAACAGACCTGTTGGGTGGCTGAGTGGTCTAATCTAACTAACAGACCTGTTGGGTGGCTGAGTGGTCTTGTCTAAAAGACCTGTTGGGTGGCTGAGTGGTCTAATCTAACTAACAGACCTGTTGGGTGGCTGAGTGGTTTAATACATCTAACAGACCTGTTGGGTGGCTGAGTGATCTATTCTATCTAACAGACCTGTTGGGTGGCTGAGTGGCCTAACTAACAGACCTGTTGGGTGGCTGAGGGGTCTAATCTAACTAACAGACCTGTTGGGTGGCTGAGTGGTCTTGTCTAAAAGACCTGTTGGGTGGCTGAGTGGTCTAATCTAACTAACAGACCTGTTGTGTGGCTGAGTGGTCTAATCTAACTAACAGACCTGTTGGATGGCTGAGTGGTCTAACTAACAGAGCTGTTGGATGGCTGAGTGGTCTAACTAACAGACCTGTTGGGTGGCTGAGTGATCTAACTAACAGACCTGTTGGGTGGCTGAGTGGTCTAACTAACAGACCTGTTGGGTGGCTGAGTGGTCTAACTAACAGACCTGTTGGGTGGCTGAGTGGTCTAACTAACAGACCTGTTGGGTGGCTGAGTGGTCTAGTCTAACTAACAGACCTGTTGGGTGGCTGAGTGGTCTAACTAACAGACCTGTTGGGTGGCTGAGGGGTCTAACTAACAGACCTGTTGGGTGGCTGAGTGGTCTAACTAACAGACCTGTTGGGTGGCTGAGTGGTCTAACTAACAGACCTGTTGGATGGCTGAGTGGTCTAACTAACAGACCTGTTGGGTGGCTGAGTGGTCTAACTAACAGACCTGTTGGGTGGCTGAGTGGTCTAACTAACAGACCTGTTGGGTGGCTGAGTGGTCTAACTAACAGACCTGTTGGGTGGCTGAGTGGTCTAACTAACAGACCTGTTGGGTGGCTGAGTGGTCTAACTAACAGACCTGTTGGGTGGCTGAGTGGTCTAACTAACAGACCTGTTGGGTGGCTGAGTGGTCTAACTAACAGACCTGTTGGGTGGCTGAGTGGTCTAACTAACAGACCTGTTGGGTGGCTGAGGGGTCTAACTAACAGACCTGTTGGGTGGCTGGGTGGTCTAATCTAACTAACAGACCTGTTGGGTGGCTGAGTGGTCTAACTAACAGACCTGTTGGGTGGCTGAGTGGTCTAATCTAACTAACAGACCTGTTGGGTGGCTGAGTGGTCTAACTAACAGACCTGTTGGGTGGCTGAGTGGCCTAACTAACAGACCTGTTGGGTGGCTGAGTGGTCTAATCTAACTAACAGACCTGTTGGGTGGCTGAGTGGTCTAACTAACAGACCTGTTGGGTGGCTGAGTGGTCTAATCTAACTAACAGACCTGTTGGGTGGCTGAGTGGTCTAATCTAACTAACAGACCTGTTGGGTGGCTGAGTGGTCTAACTAACAGACCTGTTGGGTGGCTGAGTGGTCTAATCTAACTAACAGACCTGTTGGGTGGCTGAGTGGTCTAATCTAACTAACAGACCTGTTGGGTGGCTGAGTGGTCTAACTAACAGACCTGTTGGGTGGCTGAGTGGCCTAACTAACAGACCTGTTGGGTGGCTGAGTGGTCTAATCTAACTAACAGACCTGTTGGGTGGCTGAGTGGTCTTGTCTAAAAGACCTGTTGGGTGGCTGAGTGGTCTAATCTAACTAACAGACCTGTTGGGTGGCTGAGTGGTTTAATACATCTAACAGACCTGTTGGGTGGCTGAGTGATCTATTCTATCTAACAGACCTGTTGGGTGGCTGAGTGGCCTAACTAACAGACCTGTTGGGTGGCTGAGTGGTCTAATCTAACTAACAGACCTGTTGGGTGGCTGAGTGGTCTAACTAATAGACCTGTTGGGTGGCTGAGTGGTCTTGTCTAAAAGACCTGTTGGGTGGCTGAGTGGTCTAATCTAACTAACAGACCTGTTGTGTGGCTGAGTGGTTTAGTCTAACTAAAATACCTGTTGGGTGGCTGAGTGGTCTAACTAACAGACCTGTTGGGTGGCTGAGTGGTCTAACTAACAGACCTGTTGGGTGGCTGAGTGGTCTAACTAACAGACCTGTTGGGTGGCTGAGTGGTCTAACTAACAGACCTGTTGGGTGGCTGAGTGGTCTAACTAACAGACCTGTTGGATGGCTGAGTGGTCTAACTAACAGACCTGTTGGGTGGCTGAGTGGTCTAACTAACAGACCTGTTGGGTGGCTGAGTGGTCTAACTAACAGACCTGTTGGGTGGCTGAGTGGTCTAACTAACAGACCTGTTGGGTGGCTGAGTGGTCTAACTAACAGACCTGTTGGGTGGCTGAGGGGTCTAACTAACAGACCTGTTGGGTGGCTGAGTGATCTAGTCTAACTAACAGACCTGTTGGGTGGCTGAGTGGTCTAACTAACAGACCTGTTGGGTGGCTGAGTGATCTAGTCTTTTGAACATACCGGTTGTGTGGCTGAGTGGTTTAGTCTAACTAACAGACCTGTTTGGGTGGCTGAGTGATCTAGTCTAAAATACCTGTTGGGTGGCTGAGTGGTCTAATCTAACTAACAGACCTGTTGGGTGGCTGAGTGGTCTAATCTAACTAACAGACCTGTTGGATGGCTGAGTGGTCTAACTAACAGACCTGTTGGGTGGCTGAGTGGTCTAACTAACAGACCTGTTGGGTGGCTGAGTGGTCTAACTAACAGAGCTGTTGGGTGGCTGAGTGGTCTAACTAACAGACCTGTTGGATGGCTGAGTGGTGTAACTAACAGACCTGTTGGGTGGCTGAGTGGTCTAATCTAACTAACAGACCTGTTGGGTGGCTGAGTGGTCTAACTAATAGACCTGTTGGGTGGCTGAGTGGTCTAACTAACAGACCTGTTGGGTGGCTGAGTGGTCTAACTAACAGACCTGTTGGGTGGCTGAGTGGTCTAACTAACAGAGCTGTTGGGTGGCTGAGTGGTCTAACTAACAGACCTGTTGGATGGCTGAGTGGTGTAACTAACAGACCTGTTGGGTGGCTGAGTGGTCTAATCTAACTAACAGACCTGTTGGGTGGCTGAGTGGTCTAACTAATAGACCTGTTGGGTGGCTGAGTGGTCTAACTAACAGACCTGTTGGGTGGCTGAGTGGTCTAATCTAACTAACAGACCTGTTGGGTGGCTGAGTGGTCTAACTAACAGACCTGTTGGGTGGCTGAGTGGTCTAACTAACAGACCTGTTGGGTGGCTGAGTGGTCTAACTAACAGACCTGTTGGGTGGCTGAGTGGTCTAACTAACAGACCTGTTGGGTGGCTGAGTGGTCTAACTAACAGACCTGTTTGGTGGCTGAGTGGTCTAATCTAACTAACAGACCTGTTGGGTGGCTGAGTGGTCTAACTAACAGACCTGTTGGGTGGCTGAGTGGTCTAACTAACAGACCTGTTGGGTGGCTGAGTGGTCTAACTAACAGACCTGTTGGGTGGCTGAGTGGTCTAACTAACAGACCTGTTGGGTGGCTGAGTGGTCTAACTAACAGACCTGTTGGGTGGCTGAGTGGTCTAACTAATAGACCTGTTGGGTGGCTGAGTGGTTGTCATGAGGTGAGGTGTATGTGTGGTGGAAGTCAGGCGCAGGACACCGAGGCTCAGTCCAACAGAGTTTACTCAAAATTCCAAAAAGGACACGGTAAACTAACGACCTCAAACAAAAAAGAGGCGAGCATTTACGCACATGCGTAAAACACTAAATAACAAACAAGAAACGAAACACGCAACACAAGACAGGCGAACAACAACACACAACTAATCCAAACAAACACAGGGAACTTATAGGACACGTAATAATCACAAATCAGACACAGGTGCTAAGGACAGACAAAAGCAATCGCACATGTAAATGGTCCAACGATGGCAGCTAGTACTCCGGGGACGGCGAACGCCTTTGCCTGCCCGAACCAGGAGGAGGAGCAGTCTCGGCCGAAACCGTGACAGTACCCCCCCCTTGACGCGCGGCTCCAGCCGTGCGCCGACCCCGGCCTTGGGGACGGCCAGGAGGACGCGGACCCGGGCGCGTGGGATGCCCATGATGGAATTCTGTCAGGAGGGATGGATCGAGGATGTCCCTCCTGGGCACCCAGCACCGTTCCTCCGGACCGTACCCCTCCCACTCCACGAGATATTGGAGACCACTCCTCCGGCGCCTGGAGTCCAAGATGGTCCGGACCCTGTACGCCGGAGCCCCCTCGATGTCCAAAGGGGGCGGAGGGGTCTCTCCTATCTCTTCCTCTTGGAGTGGGCCAGCTACCACCGGCCTGAGAAGAGACACATGGAACGAGGGGTTAATATTTTTATACTCTATAGGTAGTTGTAACCTGTAACACACCTCGTTCAATCTTCTCAGGACTTTGAAGGGCCCCACAAACCGCCGACCCAGCTTCCGGCAGGGCAGGCGGAGGGGCAGGTTTCGAGTCGAGAGCCAGACTCGATCTCCCGGTGCGTACACCGGCCCCTCACTGCGGTGGCGATCGGCGCTCGCCTTGTGTTGACGGATGGCACGCTGCAGATGGACATGGGCAGCGTCCCACGTCTCCTCCGAGCGCCGAATCCACTCGTCCACCGCAGGGGCCTCGGTCTGGCTCTCGTGCCACGGTGCCAGGACCGGCTGATACCCTAAAATACACTGGAAAGGTGTTAATCCGGTGGAGGAGTGGCGGAGAGAGTTCTGGGCCATCTCTGCCCAGGGGATATACCTCGACCACTCCTCCGGCCGGTCCCGGCAATAGGACCTCAAAAACCTACCCACATCCTGGTTCACACGTTCAACCTGCCCATTGCTCTCTGGGTGGTACCCCGAGGTAAGGCTAACCGAGACCCCCAGGCGTTCCATGTAAGCCCCCCAGACTCTGGAGGTGAACTGGGGACCTCGGTCGGACACAATATCCTCGGGGACCCCATAGTGCCGGAACACGTGGGTAAAGATGGCCTCGGCGGTCTGTAGGGCAGTAGGGAGACCCGGCATTGGGAGGAGACGACAGGCCTTAGAAAACCGATCCACAACGACCAAAATGGTGGTATTACCCTGGGAAGGGGGTAGATCGGTCACAAAATCTACCGAGAGGTGGGACCATGGTCGTTGTGGAACGGGCAGAGGATGTAACTTACCTCTGGGCAAATGTCTAGGTGCCTTACACTGGGCACATACCGAGCAGGAGGAGACATAAACCCTCACATCCCTGGCTAACGTTGGCCACCAGTATTTTACGCTAAGGCAGTGCACCGTCCGACCAATACCAGGATGTCCAGAGGAGGGTGATGTATGAGCCCAAGAAATAAGCCGATCACGAACCTCGAGCGGAACGTACGTCCGCCCCACAGGACACTCGGGGGGAGTAGGGTCGGTACGCAGCGCCCGCTCGATTTCCGCATCGACCTCCCATACTACCGGAGCCACCAGACAAGACTCCGGCAGTATGGAAGTAGGCTCAATGGACCTCTCCTCCGTGTCATACTGCCGGGACAGGGCGTCTGCCTTACCGTTCTGGGACCCAGGGATGTATGTGATTTTAAAAACAAACCGGGTCAGGAACATGTTCCACCTGGCCTGACGAGGGTTCAATCTCCTAGCTGCCCGGATGTACTCCAGGTTACGGTGATCAGTCAGAATGAGGAAAGGGTGTTGAGCCCCCTCTAGCCAATGCCTCCACACCTTTAGGGCCTGGACTACAGCTAACAGTTCCCTGTCCCCAACGTCATAATTGCGCTCCGCCGGGCTGAGCTTCTTAGAGTAGAACGCACAGGGGCGGAGCTTAGGTGGCGTGCCGGACCGTTGTGACAGGACTGCCCCAATACCGGTCTCGGACGCGTCCACCTCTACTTGGAAAGGCAAAGAGGGATCCGGATGCGCCAGCACCGGGGCCGAGGCGAACAGGTTCTTCAGCTTGACAAATGCCCTGTCCGCCTCAGCTGACCACTGCAAGCGCACCGGACCCCCCTTTAGCAGGGACGTAATGGGAACTGCAACCTGTCCAAAGCCCCGGATAAACCTCCGGTAGTAATTAGCAAAACCCAAGAACCGCTGCACCTCTTTTACGGTGGTTGGAGTTTGCCAATTACGCACAGCCGATACCCGATCTACTTCTATCTCCACGCCAGACGCGGACAACCGATAACCCAAAAAGGAGACGGACTCCTGGAAGAACAGGCATTTCTCTGCCTTGACATACAAGTCATGCTCCAACAGTCGTCTCAATACTCGGCGCACCTGGGCTACATGCTCGGCTCGTGTAGAAGAGTACACTAGAATGTCGTCAATGTACACCACTACACCCTGCCCATGCATGTCCCGGAAAATCTCATCAACAAAGGATTGGAAGACTGAAGGAGCATTCATTAACCCGTACGGCATGACGAGATACTCGTAATGACCCGAGGTGGTGCTAAATGCTGTTTTCCATTCATCCCCCCCCTTAATGCGCACCAAATTGTACGCGCTCCTGAGATCTAACTTTGTGAAGAATCGCGCTCCGCGTAATGACTCCGTCATCGTCGCAATCAGTGGAAGTGGGTAGCTGTATTTTACTGTGATCTGATTGAGACTACGGTAATCAATACACGGGCGCAATCCCCCGTCCTTCTTCTTCACAAAGAAGAAACTCGAGGAGACCGGAGAAGTAGAGGGCCGTATGTATCCCTGTGCCAAGGACTCGGCTATGTAAGTCTCCATAGCCGCAGTCTCCTCTTGAGACAGGGGATACACATGACTCCTGGGAAGAGCTGCTCCATTCTGGATATTTATCGCACAGTCCCCCTGTCTATGAGGAGGTAGCCTAGTTGCCCTCGATTTACTAAATACTAGTGCTAAATCCTCATACTCGGGGGGAATGCGCAGTGCGGGCACTTGGTTCGGACTCTCTACCGAGGTCGCCCCTAAGGAAACACCTAGACATCTCCCTACACACTGGGCAGACCACTCCATAAGAGCCCTCTGTTGCCACGCTATGGTAGGATCGTGGGTACTTAACCAGGGAAGCCCCAACACCACTGGGTACGCAGGAGAGTCAATCAGATAGAACTGAATGATTTCCTCATGACCCCCCTGCGTAGTCATCGTCAGCGGTGCTGTGACATCCCTGATCAGACCCGACCCCAACGGCCGGCTGTCTAATGCATGGACAGAGAATGGAACTTCTACCGGCCGAAGGGGAATTCCTAACCTAGCACAAAATGCCCGATCAATAAAGTTCCCAGCTGCGCCTGAATCTACTAGCGCCTTATGCTGGGAATGAGGTGCCACCTGTGGAAAACGCACAGGAATACTCATGTGACCAACAGAGAGCTCTGGGTAAGTGGGGCGCCTTCTCACCTGAAATGACTCCCCAGTGCGTGACCTGTTGTCCCCTCTCTCAGAAGACCCTCCCCAGCACCTGGCCGCGGTGTGTCCTCCACGGCCACAGTTGGTGCAGGGGTTGGCCCTCCTCGGGTTCTCCCTCCTCCTCCTCTCTCTAGCGCCAGCACCCCCGAGCTCCATAGGAGTAGGCTCGGAGGTGCTGGAGGATGGAATGGACGACCCCCACTCGGGACGTCCGCGGGTAGCCAGCAGGGTGTCTAGACTGATGGAGATGTCCACCAGCTGGTCGAACGACAGGTTGGTGTCCCTGCAGGCCATCTCACAACGAACGTCCTCTCGTAGGCTACTCCGATAGTGGTCAATGAGGGCCCTCTCATTCCATCCCGCATCCGCTGCTAGTGTCCGGAACTCCAGTGCGAACTCCTGTGCGCTCCTCTTCCCCTGTCGGAGGTGGAATAGACGCTCTCCCGCCGCTTTCCCCTCAGGTGGATGGTCGAAGACAGTCCTGAAGCGGCGGGAAAACTCCGCGTAGGTGATGGTGGCGGCGTCTATTCCCCTCCATTCGGCGTTGGCCCACTCCAACGCCTTCCCGGAGAGACAGGAGATGAGGGCGGAGACGCTCTCGTATCCCGAGGGCGCCGGGTGTATGGTGGCAAGGTAAAGTTCTACCTGTAGGAGAAAGCCCTGACACCCGGCTGCAGAACCGTCATATGCCCTCGGGAGCGAGAGCCGAATGCCACTGGGTTCCGGTGCTGAGAGAGGAGGACTGGCCGTTGGTGCTGGGATGGTGTGAGAAGACGTGGGCACCTCCCGATTCATCAACCGGCGCAGCCTGTTGGACGCCTCGTCCATGACGACCCCGAGTTGCCGGATCATAGCGTCCTGGTAATTTATCCGGTCCTCCAGGGAATCGGGTATCGCCGCTATTCCTGCTGACTCCATGGAAATGGTGTGTTGTTCTGTCATGAGGTGAGGTGTATGTGTGGTGGAAGTCAGGCGCAGGACACCGAGGCTCAGTCCAACAGAGTTTACTCAAAATTCCAAAAAGGACACGGTAAACTAACGACCTCAAACAAAAAAGAGGCGAGCATTTACGCACATGCGTAAAACACTAAATAACAAACAAGAAACGAAACACGCAACACAAGACAGGCGAACAACAACACACAACTAATCCAAACAAACACAGGGAACTTATAGGACACGTAATAATCACAAATCAGACACAGGTGCTAAGGACAGACAAAAGCAATCGCACATGTAAATGGTCCAACGATGGCAGCTAGTACTCCGGGGACGGCGAACGCCTTTGCCTGCCCGAACCAGGAGGAGGAGCAGTCTCGGCCGAAACCGTGACAGTGGTCTAACTAACAGACCTGTTGGGTGGCTGAGTGGTCTAACCAACAGACCTGTTGGGTGGCTGAGTGGTCTAACTAATAGACCTGTTGGGTGGCTGAGTGGTCTAACTAACAGACCTGTTGGGTGGCTGAGTGGTCTAACTAACAGACCTGTTGGGTGGCTGAGTGGCCTAACTAACAGACCTGTTGGGTGGCTGAGTGGTCTAACTAACAGACCTGTTGGGTGGCTGAGTGGTCTAACTAACAGACCTGTTGGGTGGCTGAGTGGTCTAACTAATAGACCTGTTGGGTGGCTGAGTGGTCTAACTAACAGACCTGTTGGATGGCTGAGTGGTCTAACTAACATACCTGTTGGGTGGCTGAGTGGTCTAACTAACAGACCTGTTGGGTGGCTGAGTGGTCTAACTAACAGACCTGTTGGGTGGCTGAGTGGTCTAACCAACAGACCTGTTGGGTGGCTGAGTGGTCTAACTAATAGACCTGTTGGGTGGCTGAGTGGTCTAACTAACAGACCTGTTGGGTGGCTGAGTGGTCTAACTAACAGACCTGTTGGGTGGCTGAGTGGTCTAACTAACAGACCTGTTGGGTGGCTGAGTGGTCTAACTAACAGACCTGTTGGGTGGCTGAGTGGTCTAACTAACAGACCTGTTGGGTGGCTGAGTGGTCTAACTAACAGACCTGTTGGGTGGCTGAGTGATCTAACTAACAGACCTGTTGGGTGGCTGAGTGATCTAACTAACAGACCTGTTGGGTGGCTGAGTGGTCTAACTAACAGACCTGTTGGGTGGCTGAGTGGTCTAACTAACAGACCTGTTGGGTGGCTGAGTGGTCTAACTAACAGACCTGTTGGGTGGCTGAGTGGTCTAACTAACAGACCTGTTGGGTGGCTGAGTGGTCTAACTAACAGACCTGTTGGGTGGCTGAGTGGTCTAACTAACAGACCTGTTGGGTGGCTGAGTGATCTAGTCTATCTAACAGACCTGTTGGGTGGCTGAGTGATCTAGTCTATCTAACATACCGGTTGGGTGGCTGAGTGGTCTAACTAACAGACCTGTTGGGTGGCTGAGTGGTCTAACTAACAGACCTGTTGGGTGGCTGAGTGGTCTAACTAACAGACCTGTTGGGTGGCTGAGTGGTCTAACTAACAGACCTGTTGGGTGGCTGAGTGATCTAGTCTATCTAACATACCGGTTGGGTGGCTGAGTGGTCTAACTAACAGACCTGTTGGGTGGCTGAGTGGTCTAACTAACAGACCTGTTGGGTGGCTGAGTGGTCTAACTAACAGACCTGTTGGGTGGCTGAGTGGTCTAACTAACAGACCTGTTGGGTGGCTGAGTGGTCTAACTAACAGACCTGTTGGGTGGCTGAGTGGTCTAACTAACAGACCTGTTGGGTGGCTGAGTGGTCTAACTAACAGACCTGTTGGATGGCTGAGTGGTCTAACTAACATACCTGTTGGGTGGCTGAGTGGTCTAACTAACAGACCTGTTGGGTGGCTGAGTGGTCTAACTAACAGACCTGTTGGGTGGCTGAGTGGTCTAACTAACAGACCTGTTGGGTGGCTGAGTGGTCTAACTAACAGACCTGTTGGATGGCTGAGTGGTCTAACTAACATACCGGTTGTGTGGCTGAGTGGTTTAGTCTAACTAATTAGTTTAGTCTTTGTGCTAGCTACCCAACGTTTAATCGTTGCTGCGTTATGAAAGGTAAGCTTGGCTTCTTATATGGTGTTGAGTTAAGCTTAAACCATGTATTTAGATTGTAGGTAGGTATTGTAGTTTGGTATTATAGGTAGCTTACTCAGGTAGTTATTGAAGGTTATTGTAGGTAATTATTGTAGGTAAAGGCCTGTATTCGGCGGACTCCGGCGAAGCACGAGGCTAGCCTACCCACTACTTGGACCAACAAAGCTAGCTAGCTAGCGGGTAGCTACTGGTAACTTTTTGCAACTATGGTTAATTGTTTCCAATGTTATTTCATGCTTAAGAGTACCTGTGATTGAGCCAGTTTTTCTAACCTCATCCGAGGCATTAACGTTAGGTGGTTGGTAGCTGCTGTACTTAATTACAGCTACTGATAACAGTCTGCTGTAGTTTACAACAATTCTAATTTCTAAAGTGGAAGTTGGGAGAGTTTTACTCGGGTGGTTCAGTGAAGCAATTATAGTTTCTGAGGTGGAAGTTGGGAGAGTTATATATATATATTTTTTTTGGTGAGGGAGGCCTGCTCTCTCCTTTCCCTGATGTTTAGTTCATTTCATCCCGATCTCCTCTGCATTATTGTAGCCATCTGCTGCAGCCTGTCAACTATGCCTCTGCCTATCCCTGTTCTCTCCTCTCCGCATAGGCTACACAAACGCCTCACACCGCGTGGCTGCTGCCTCTCTAACCTGGTGGTCCCTGCACGCACCACACACCTGGAGTTCCAGGTCTCAGGCAGCCTCTGGAACTGCCGTTCTGCCGCCAACAAGGCTGACTTCATCCCAGCCTATGCCACCCTCCAGTCCCTCGACTTCCTGGCACTGACGGAAACATGGATTACCACTGAAAACACTGCTACTCCTACTGCTCTCTCCTCGTCTGACCATGTGTTCTCGCATACCCCGAGAGCATCTGGTCAGAGGGGTGGTGGCACAGGAATCCTCATTACATTTTTACATTTACATTTTAGTCATTTAGCAGACGCTCTTATCCAGAGCGACTTACAGGAGCAATTAGGGTTAAGTGCCTTGCTCAAGGGCACATTTACGTCATTTAGCAGACGCTCTTATCCAGAGCGACTCACCAATTGGTGCGTTCACCCTATAGCCAGTGGGATAACCACTTTACAATTTTTTTTTGGGGGGGGGGGGTAGAAGGATTACTTTATCCTATCCCAGGTATTCCTTAAAGAGGTGGGGTTTCAAATGTCTCCGGAAGGTGGTGAGTGACTCTGCTGTCCTGGCGTCGTGAGGGAGCTTGTTCCACCATTGGGGTGCCAGAGCAGCGAACAGTTTTGACTGGTCTGAGCGGGAACTATGCTTCTGCAGAGGAAGGGGAGCCAGCAGGCCAGAGGTGGATGAACGCAATGCCCTCGTTTGGGTGTAGGGACTGATCAGAGCCCGAAGGTACAGAGGTGCCGTTCCCCTCACTGCTCCATAGGCAAGCACCATGGTCTTGTAGCGGATGCGAGCTTCAACTGGAAGCCAGTGGAGTGTGCGGAGGAGGGGGGTGACGTGAGAGAACTTGGGAAGGTTGAACACCAGACGGGCTGCGGCATTCTGGATGAGTTGTAGGGGTTTAATGGCACAGGCAGGGAGGCCAGCCAACAGCGAGTTGCAGTAGTCCAGACGGGAGATGACAAGTGCCTGGATTAGGACCTGTGCCGCTTCCTGTGTAAGGCAGGGTCGTACTCTCCGAATGTTGTAGAGCATGAACCTGCAGGAGCGGGTCACCGCCTTGATGTTGGCGGAGAACGACAGGGTGTTGTCCAGGGTCACGCCTAGGCTCTTCGCACTCTGGGAGGAGGACACAGCGGAGTTGTCAACCGTGATGGCGAGATCATGGAACGGGCAGTCCTTCCCCGGGAGGAAGAGCAGCTCCGTCTTGCCAGGGTTCAGCTTGAGGTGGTGATCCGTCATCCATACTGATATGTCTGCCAGACATGCAGAGATGCGATTCGCCACCTGGTTATCAGAAGGGGGAAAGGAGAAGATTAGTTGTGTATCGTCAGCATAGCAATGATAGGAGAGGCCATGTGAGGATATGACAGAGCCAAGTGACTTGGTGTATAGGGAGAAAAGGAGAGGGCCTAGAACTGAGCCCTGGGGGACACCAGTGGTGAGAGCACGTGGTGCGGAGACAGCTTCTCGCCACGCCACTTGGTAGGAGCGACCGGTCAGGTAGGACGCAATCCAGGAGTGAGCCGCGCCGGAGATGCCCAGCTTGGAGAGGGTGGAGAGGAGGATCTGATGGTTCACAGTATCAAAGGCAGCAGACAGGTCTAGAAGGACAAGAGCAGAGGAGAGAGAGTTAGCTTTAGCAGTGCGGAGAGCCTCCGTGACACAGAGATGAGCAGTCTCAGTTGAATGACCAGTCCTGAAACCTGACTGGTTTGGATCAAGAAGGTCATTCTGAGAGAGATAGCAAGAGAGTTGGCTAAAGACGGCACGCTCAATAGTTTTGGAAAGAAAAGAAAGAAGGGATACTGGTCTGTAGTTGTTGACATCAGTGGGATCGAGTGTTGGTTTCTTGAGAAGGGGAGCAACTCTCGCTCTCTTGAAGACGGAAGGGACATGGCCAGCGGTCAAGGATGAGTTGATCAGCGAGGTGAGGTAGGGGAGAAGGTCACCGGAGATGGTCTGGAGAAGAGAGGAGGGGATGGGATCAAGCGGGCAGGTTGTTGGGCGGCCTGCAGTCACAAGTCGCAGGATTTTATCTGGAGAGAGAGGGGAGAAAGAAGTCAAAGCATAGGGTAGGGCAGTGTGAGTAGGACCAGCAGTGTCATTAGACTTAACAAACGAGGATCGAATGTCGTCAACCTTCTTTTCAAAGTGGTTGACAAAGTCATCCACAGAGAGAGAGGAGGGGGGGGCGGGGGGGGGGGAGGATTCAGGAGGGAGGAAAATGTGGCAAAGAGCTTCCTAGGGTTAGAGGCAGATGCTTGGAATTTAGAGTGGTAGAAAGTGGCCTTAGCAGCAGAAACAGATGAAGAAAATGTAGAGAGGAGGGAGTGAAAAGATGCCAGGTCGGCAGGGAGTTTAGTTTTCTTCCATTTCCGCTCCGCTGCCCGGAGCTCTGTTCTGTGAGCTCGCAATGAGTCATCAAGCCACGGAGCTGGAGGGGAGGACCGAGCCGGCCGGGAGGATAGGGGACACAGAGAGTCAAAGGATGCAGAAAGGGAGGAGAGGAGGGTTGAGGAGGCAGAATCAGGAGATTGGAGGGAGAAGGATTGAGCAGAGGGAAGAGATGATAGGATGGAAGAGGAGAGAGTAGTGGGAGAGAGAGAGCGAAGGTTGCGGTGGCGCATTACCATCTGTGTAGGGGCAGAGTGAGTAGTGTGGGAGGAGAGCGAGAGAGAAAAGGAAACAAAGTAGTGGTCGGAGACATGGAGGGGAGTTGCAGTGAGATTAGTAGAAGAGCAGCATCTAGTAAAGATGAGGTCAAGCGTATTGCCTGCCTTGTGAGTAGGGGGGGACGGTGAGAGGGTGAGGTCAAAAGAGGAGAGAAGTGGAAAGAAGGAGGCAGAGAGAAATGAGTCAAATGTGGACATAGGGAGGTTGAAATCCCCCAAAACTGTGAGGGGTGAGCCATCCTCAGGAAAGGAACTTATCAAGGCGTCAAGCTCATTGATGAACTCTCCAAGGGAACCTGGAGGGCGATAGATGACAAGGATATTAAGCTTAAATGGGCTAGTGACTGTGACAGCATGGAATTCAAATGAGGAGATAGACAGATGGGTTAGGGGAAAAATTGAGAATGTCCACTTGGGAGAGATGAGGATTCCTGTGCCACCACCCCTCTGACCAGATGCTCTCGGGGTATGCGAGAACACATGGTCAGACGAGGAGAGAGCAGTAGGAGTAGCAGTGTTTTCAGTGGTAATCCATGTTTCCGTCAGCGCCAGGAAGTCGAGGGACTGGAGATTAGCATAGGCTGGGATGAAGTCAGCTTTGTTGGCAGCAGAACGGCAGTTCCAGAGGCTGCCTGAGACCTGGAACTCCAGGTGTGGGGTGCGTGCAGGGACCACCAGGTTAGAGAGGCAGCAGCCACGCGGTGTGGGGCGTTTGTGTAGCCTGTGCAGAGAGGAGAGAACAGGGATAGGCAGAGGCATAGTTGACAGGCTGTAGCAAATGGCTACAATAATGCAGAGGAGATCGGAATGAAATGAACTAAACATCTGGGACAGTAGAGAGCAGGGCCTCCCTCACCAAAAACTTCTACTTCTAACAACTATAATTGTTTCACTTAACCACCCGAACAAAAACTCTACCAACTTCCACCTTTAGAAATCAGAATTGTTGTGAACCACAGCGGTTCAATGTTTAAAGGAATAGACTCAAACCACTTTATTCAGCTAGCTAACTATGACACCATAGCTAACTAGCATGCTAGCATCCAAAAACACACAGTTTAGCACCAACACTTGCATCCAAAAACACACAGTTTAGCGCCAACACTTGGTCACAACAAACCACCAATAGTGGTCATTCTCAATTTTTCCCCTAACCCATCTGTCTATCTACTCATTTGAATTCCATGCTGTCACAGTCACTAGCCCATTTAAGATTAATATCCTTGTCATCTATCGCCCTCCAGGTTCCCTTGGAGAGTTCATCAATGACCTTGACGCCTTGATAAGTTCCTTTCCTGAGGATGGCTCACCCTTCATAGTCTTGGGGGATTTCAACCTCCCCACGTCTACATTTGACTCATTTCTCTCTGCCTCCTTCTTTCCACTCCTCTCCTCTTTTGACCTCACCCTCTCACCATCCCCCCCCACTCACAAGGCAGGCAATACGCTTGACTTCATCTTTACTAGATGTTGCTCTTCTACTAATCTCACTGCAACTCCCCTCCATGTCTCCGACCACTACTTTGTATCCTTTTCTCTCTCGCTCTCCTCCAACACTACTCACTCTGCCCCTACACAGATGGTAACGCGCCGCCGCAACCTTCGCTCTCTCTCTCCCACTACTCTCTCCTCTTCCATCCTATCATCTCTTCCCTCAGCTCAATCCTTCTACCTCCAATCTCCTGATTCTGCCTCCTCAACCCTCCTCTCCTCCCTTTCTGCATCCTTTGACTCCCTGTGTCCCCTATCCTCCCGGCCGGCTCGGTCCTCCCCTCCAGCTCTGTGGCTTGATGACTCATTGCGAGCTCACAGAACAGAGCTCCGGGCAGCTGAGCGGAAATGGAAGAAAACTAAACTCCCTGCCGACCTGGCATCTTTTCACTCCCTCCTCTCTACATTTTCTTCATCTGTTTCTGCTGCTAAGGCCACTTTCTACCACTCTAAATTCCAAGCATCTGCCTCTAACCCTAGGAAGCTCTTTGCCACATTCTCCTCACTGCTGAATCCTCCCCCCCCCCCCCCCTCCTCCCTCTCTGTGGATGACTTTGTCAACCACTTTGAAAAGAAGGTTGACGACATCCGATCCTCGTTTGTTAAGTCTAATGACACTGCTGGTCCTGCTCACACTGCCCTACCCTATGCTTTGACTTCTTTCTCCCCTCTCTCTCCAGATAAAATCTTGCGACTAGTGACTGCAGGCCGCCCAACAACCTGCCCGCTTGACCCCATCCCCTCCTCTCTTCTCCAGACCATCTCCGGTGACCTTCTCCCCTACCTCACCTCGCTGATCAACTCATCCTTGACCGTAAAAAAGTATGATTGTAAAGTGGTTATCCCACTGGCTATAGGGTGAATGCACCAATTTGTAGTCGCTCTGGATAAGAGCGTCTGCTAAATGACGTAAATGTGCCCTTGAGCAAGGCACTTAACCCTAATTGCTCCTGTAAGTCGCTCTAGATAAGAGCGTCGGCTAAATGACTAAAATGTAAAAATGTAAAATGTAACAGACCTGTTGGGTGGCTGAGTGATCTAGTCTATCTAACGTACCGGTTGTGTGGCTGAGTGGTTTAGTCTAACTAAAATACCTGTTGGGTGGCTGAGTGGTCTAACTAACAGACCTGTTGGGTGGCTGAGTGGTCTAACTAACAGACCTGTTGGGTGGCTGAGTGGTCTAACTAACAGACCTGTTGGGTGGCTGAGTGGTCTAACTAACAGACCTGTTGGGTGGCTGAGTGGTCTAACTAACAGACCTGTTGGGTGGCTGAGTGGTCTAACTAACAGACCTGTTGGATGGCTGAGTGGTCTAACTAACAGACCTGTTGGGTGGCTGAGTGGTCTAACTAAAATACCTGTTGGGTGGCTGAGTGGTCTAACTAACAGACCTGTTGGGTGGCTGAGTGGTCTAACTAAAATACCTGTTGGGTGGCTGAGTGGTCTAACTAACATACCTGTTGGGTGGCTGAGTGGTCTAACTAACATACCTGTTGGGTGGCTGAGTGGTCTAACTAACATACCTGTTGGGTGGCTGAGTGGTCTAACTAACATACCTGTTGGGTGGCTGAGTGGTCTAACTAACATACCTGTTGGGTGGCTGAGTGGTCTAACTAACATACCTGTTGGGTGGCTGAGTGGTCTAACTAACATACCTGTTGGGTGGCTGAGTGGTCTAATCTAACTAACAGACCTGTTGCGTGGCTGAGTGGACTAACTAACAGACCTGTTGGGTGGCTGAGTTGTCTAACTAACAGACCTGTTGGGTGGCTGAGTGGCCTAACTAACAGACCTGTTGGGTGGCTGAGTGGTCTAACTAACAGACCTGTTGGGAGGCTGAGTGGTCTAACTAACAGACCTGTTGGGTGGCTGAGTGGTCTAATCTAAATAACAGACCTGTTGGGTGGCTGAGTGGTCTAACTAATAGACCTGTTGGGTGGCTGAGTGGTCTAACTAACAGACCTGTTGGGTGGCTGAGTGATCTAGTCTATCTAACATACCGGTTGTGTGGCTGAGTGGTTTAGTCTATCGAACAGACCTGGTGTGTGGTTGAGTGGTTTAGTGTAACTAACAGACCTGTTGGGTGGCTGAGTGGTCTTGTCTAAAAGACCTGTTGGGTGGCTGAGTGGTCTAATCTAACTAACATACCGGTTGTGTGGCTGAGTGGTTTAGTCTATCGAACAGACCTGGTGTGTGGTTGAGTGGTTTAGTGTAACTAACAGACCTGTTGGGTGGCTGAGTGGTCTTGTCTAAAAGACCTGTTGGGTGGCTGAGTGGTCTAATCTAACTAACAGACCTGTTGGGTGGCTGAGTGGTCTAACTAACAGACCTGTTGGGTGGCTGAGTGGTCTAATCTAATTAACAGACCTGTTGGGTGGCTGAGTGGTCTAACTAACAGACCTGTTGGGTGGCTGAGTGGTCTAACTAACAGACCTGTTGGATGGCTGAGTGGTCTAACTAACAGACCTGTTGGGTGGCTGAGTGGTCTAATCTAACTAACAGACCTGTTGGGTGGCTGAGTGGTCTAACAAATAGACCTGTTGGGTGGCTGAGTGGTCTAACTAACAGACCTGTTGGGTGGCTGAGTGGTCTAACTAACAGACCTGTTGGGTGGCTGAGTGGTCTAATCTAACTAACAGACCTGTTGGGTGGCTGAGTGGTCTAACTAACAGACCTGTTGGATGGCTGAGTGGTCTAACTAACAGACCTGTTGGGTGGCTGAGTGGTCTAACTAACAGACCTGTTGGATGGCTGAGTGGTCTAACTAACAGACCTGTTGGATGGCTGAGTGGTCTAACTAACAGACCTGTTGAGTGGCTGAGTGGTCTAACTAACAGACCTGTTGGGTGGCTGAGTGGTCTAACTAACAGACCTGTTGGGTGGCTGAGTGGTCTAATCTAACTAACAGACCTGTTGGGTGGCTGAGTGGTCTAACTAATAGACCTGTTGGGTGGCTGAGTGGTCTAACTAACAGACCTGTTGGGTGGCTGAGTGATCTAGTCTATCTAACAGACCTGTTGTGTGGCTGAGTGGCCTAACTAACAGACCTGTTGGGTTGCTGAGTGGTCTAACTAACAGACCTGTTGGGTGGCTGAGTGGTCTAACTAACAGACCTGTTGGGTGGCTGAGTGGTCTAATCTAATTAACAGACCTGTTGGGTGGCTGAGTGGTCTAACTAACAGACCTGTTGGGTGGCTGAGTGGTCTAACTAACAGACCTGTTGGATGGCTGAGTGGTCTAACTAACAGACCTGTTGGGTGGCTGAGTGGTCTAATCTAACTAACAGACCTGTTGGGTGGCTGAGTGGTCTAACAAATAGACCTGTTGGGTGGCTGAGTGGTCTAACTAACAGACCTGTTGGGTGGCTGAGTGGTCTAACTAACAGACCTGTTGGGTGGCTGAGTGGTCTAATCTAACTAACAGACCTGTTGGGTGGCTGAGTGGTCTAACTAATAGACCTGTTGGGTGGCTGAGTGGTCTAACTAACAGACCTGTTGGGTGGCTGAGTGATCTAGTCTAACTAACAGACCTGTTGGATGGCTGAGTGGTCTAACTAAAAGACCTGTTGGGTGGCTGAGTGATCTAGTCTATCTAACAGACCTGTTGTGTGGCTGAGTGGCCTAACTAACAGACCTGTTGGGTTGCTGAGTGGTCTAACTAACAGACCTGTTGGGTGGCTGAGTGGTCTAACTAACAGACCTGTTGGGTGGCTGAGTGGTCTAACTAACAGACCTGTTGGATGGCTGAGTGGTCTAACTAACAGACCTGTTGGGTGGCTGAGTGGTCTAATCTAACTAACAGACCTGTTGGGTGGCTGAGTGGTCTAACTAACAGACCTGTTGGATGGCTGAGTGGTCTAACTAACAGACCTGTTGGGTGGCTGAGTGGTCTAATCTAATTAACAGACCTGTTGGGTGGCTGAGTGGTCTAACTAACAGACCTGTTGGGTGGCTGAGTGGTCTAACTAACAGACCTGTTGGATGGCTGAGTGGTCTAACTAACAGACCTGTTGGGTGGCTGAGTGGTCTAATCTAACTAACAGACCTGTTGGGTGGCTGAGTGGTCTAACAAATAGACCTGTTGGGTGGCTGAGTGGTCTAACTAACAGACCTGTTGGGTGGCTGAGTGGTCTAACTAACAGACCTGTTGGGTGGCTGAGTGGTCTAATCTAACTAACAGACCTGTTGGGTGGCTGAGTGGTCTAACTAATAGACCTGTTGGGTGGCTGAGTGGTCTAACTAACAGACCTGTTGGGTGGCTGAGTGATCTAGTCTAACTAACAGACCTGTTGGATGGCTGAGTGGTCTAACTAAAAGACCTGTTGGGTGGCTGAGTGATCTAGTCTATCTAACAGACCTGTTGTGTGGCTGAGTGGCCTAACTAACAGACCTGTTGGGTTGCTGAGTGGTCTAACTAACAGACCTGTTGGGTGGCTGAGTGGTCTAACTAACAGACCTGTTGGGTGGCTGAGTGGTCTAACTAACAGACCTGTTGGATGGCTGAGTGGTCTAACTAACAGACCTGTTGGGTGGCTGAGTGGTCTAATCTAACTAACAGACCTGTTGGGTGGCTGAGTGGTCTAACTAACAGACCTGTTGGATGGCTGAGTGGTCTAACTAACAGACCTGTTGGATGGCTGAGTGGTCTAACTAACAGACCTGTTGGGTGGCTGAGTGGTCTAACTAACAGACCTGTTTGGTGGCTGAGTGGTCTAATCTAACTAACAGACCTGTTGGGTGGCTGAGTGGTCTAATCTAACTAACAGACCTGTTGGGTGGCTGAGTGGTCTAACTAACAGACCTGTTGGATGGCTGAGTGGTCTAACTAACAGACCTGTTGGGTGGCTGAGTGGTCTAACTAACAGACCTGTTGGATGGCTGAGTGGTCTAACTAACAGACCTGTTGGATGGCTGAGTGGTCTAACTAACAGACCTGTTGAGTGGCTGAGTGGTCTAACTAACAGACCTGTTGGGTGGCTGAGTGGTCTAATCTAACTAATAGACCTGTTGGGTGGCTGAGTGGTCTAACTAACAGACCTGTTGGGTGGCTGAGTGGTCTAATCTAACTAATAGACCTGTTGGGTGGCTGAGTGGTCTAACTAACAGACCTGTTGGGTGGCTGAGTGGTCTAATCTAACTAACAGACCTGTTGGGTGGCTGAGTGGTCTAATCTAACTAACAGACCTGTTGGGTGGATGAGTGGCCTAACTAACAGACCTGTTGGGTGGCTGGGTTATCTAGTCTATCTAACAGACCTGTTGGGTGGCTGAGTGATCTAGTCTATCTAACATACCGGTTGTGTGGCTGAGTGGTTTAGTCTATTCAACAGACCTGTTGGGTGGCTGAGTGATCTAGTCTATCTAACAGACCTGTTGGGTGGCTGAGTGATCCATTCTATCTAACATACCTGTTGGATGGCTGAGTGGTCTAACTAACAGACCTGTTGGGTGGCTGAGTGATCTAGTCTATCTAACAGACCTGTTGGGTGGCTGAGTGATCCATTCTATCTAACATACCTGTTGGGTGGATGAGTGGCCTAACTAACAGACCTGTTGGGTGGCTGAGTTATCTAGTCTATCTAACAGACCTGTTGGGTGGCTGAGTGATCTAGTCTATCTAACATACCGGTTGTATGGCTGAGTGGTTTAGTCTAACCAACAGACCTGTTGGATGGCTGAGTGGTCTAATCTAACTAACAGACCTGTTGGATGGCTGAGTGGTCTAACTAACAGAGCTGTTGGATGGCTGAGTGGCCAAACTAACAAACCTGTTGGGTGGCTGAGTGATCTAGTCTATCTAACATACAGGTTGTGTGGCTGAGTGGTTTAGTCTAAATAACAGACCTGTTGGGTGGCTGAGTGATCTAGTCTAACAAACAGACCTGTTGGGTGGCTGAGTGGTCTAACTAAAAGACCTGTTGGGTGGCTGAGTGGTCTAACTAAAAGACCTGTTGGGTGGCTGAGTGGTCTAACTAACAGACCTGTTGGGTGGCTGAGTGGTCTAACTAACAGACCTGTTGGGTGGCTGAGTGGTCTAACTAACAGACCTGTTGGGTGGCTGAGTGGTCTAATCTAACTAACAGACCTGTTGGGTGGCTGAGTGGTCTAACTAATAGACCTGTTGGGTGGCTGAGTGGTCTAATCTAACTAACAGACCTGTTGGGTGGCTGAGTGGTCTAACTAATAGACCTGTTGGGTGGCTGAGTGATCTAGTCTATCTAACAGACCTGTTGTGTGGCTGAGTGGCCTAACTAACAGACCTGTTGGGTTGCTGAGTGGTCTAACTAACAGACCTGTTTTGTGGCTGAGTGGTCTAACTAACAGACCTGTTGGGTGGCTGAGTGGTCTAACTAACAGACCTGTTGGATGGCTGAGTGGTCTAACTAACAGACCTGTTGGGTGGCTGAGTGGTCTAACTAACAGACCTGTTGGATGGCTGAGTGGTCTAACTAACAGACCTGTTGGATGGCTGAGTGGTCTAACTAACAGACCTGTTGGGTGGCTGAGTGGTCTAACTAACAGACCTGTTGGGTGGCTGAGTGGTCTAATCTAACTAACAGACCTGTTGGGTGGCTGAGTGGTCTAATCTAACTAACAGACCTGTTGGGTGGCTGAGTGGTCTAACTAACAGACCTGTTGGATGGCTGAGTGGTCTAACTAACAGACCTGTTGGGTGGCTGAGTGGTCTAACTAACAGACCTGTTGGATGGCTGAGTGGTCTAACTAACAGACCTGTTGGATGGCTGAGTGGTCTAACTAACAGACCTGTTGGGTGGCTGAGTGGTCTAACTAACAGACATGTTGGGTGGCTGAGGGGTCTATTCTAACTAATAGACCTGTTGGGTGGCTGAGTGGTCTAACTAACAGACCTGTTGGGTGGCTGAGTGGTCTAATCTAACTAACAGACCTGTTGGGTGGCTGAGTGGTCTAACTAATAGACCTGTTGGGTGGCTGAGTGGTCTAACTAACAGACCTGTTGGGTGGCTGAGTGATCTAGTCTATCTAACAGACCTGTTGTGTGGCTGAGTGGCCTAACTAACAGACCTGTTGGGTTGCTGAGTGGTCTAACTAACAGACCTGTTGGGTGGCTGAGTGGTCTAACTAACAGACCTGTTGGGTGGCTGAGTGGTCTAATCTAATTAACAGACCTGTTGGGTGGCTGAGTGGTCTAACTAACAGACCTGTTGGGTGGCTGAGTGGTCTAACTAACAGACCTGTTGGATGGCTGAGTGGTCTAACTAACAGACCTGTTGGGTGGCTGAGTGGTCTAATCTAACTAACAGACCTGTTGGGTGGCTGAGTGGTCTAACAAATAGACCTGTTGGGTGGCTGAGTGGTCTAACTAACAGACCTGTTGGGTGGCTGAGTGGTCTAACTAACAGACCTGTTGGGTGGCTGAGTGGTCTAATCTAACTAACAGACCTGTTGGGTGGCTGAGTGGTCTAACTAATAGACCTGTTGGGTGGCTGAGTGGTCTAACTAACAGACCTGTTGGGTGGCTGAGTGATCTAGTCTAACTAACAGACCTGTTGGATGGCTGAGTGGTCTAACTAAAAGACCTGTTGGGTGGCTGAGTGATCTAGTCTATCTAACAGACCTGTTGTGTGGCTGAGTGGCCTAACTAACAGACCTGTTGGGTTGCTGAGTGGTCTAACTAACAGACCTGTTGGGTGGCTGAGTGGTCTAACTAACAGACCTGTTGGGTGGCTGAGTGGTCTAACTAACAGACCTGTTGGATGGCTGAGTGGTCTAACTAACAGACCTGTTGGGTGGCTGAGTGGTCTAATCTAACTAACAGACCTGTTGGGTGGCTGAGTGGTCTAACTAACAGACCTGTTGGATGGCTGAGTGGTCTAACTAACAGACCTGTTGGGTGGCTGAGTGGTCTAATCTAATTAACAGACCTGTTGGGTGGCTGAGTGGTCTAACTAACAGACCTGTTGGGTGGCTGAGTGGTCTAACTAACAGACCTGTTGGATGGCTGAGTGGTCTAACTAACAGACCTGTTGGGTGGCTGAGTGGTCTAATCTAACTAACAGACCTGTTGGGTGGCTGAGTGGTCTAACAAATAGACCTGTTGGGTGGCTGAGTGGTCTAACTAACAGACCTGTTGGGTGGCTGAGTGGTCTAACTAACAGACCTGTTGGGTGGCTGAGTGGTCTAATCTAACTAACAGACCTGTTGGGTGGCTGAGTGGTCTAACTAATAGACCTGTTGGGTGGCTGAGTGGTCTAACTAACAGACCTGTTGGGTGGCTGAGTGATCTAGTCTAACTAACAGACCTGTTGGATGGCTGAGTGGTCTAACTAAAAGACCTGTTGGGTGGCTGAGTGATCTAGTCTATCTAACAGACCTGTTGTGTGGCTGAGTGGCCTAACTAACAGACCTGTTGGGTTGCTGAGTGGTCTAACTAACAGACCTGTTGGGTGGCTGAGTGGTCTAACTAACAGACCTGTTGGGTGGCTGAGTGGTCTAACTAACAGACCTGTTGGATGGCTGAGTGGTCTAACTAACAGACCTGTTGGGTGGCTGAGTGGTCTAATCTAACTAACAGACCTGTTGGGTGGCTGAGTGGTCTAACTAACAGACCTGTTGGATGGCTGAGTGGTCTAACTAACAGACCTGTTGGATGGCTGAGTGGTCTAACTAACAGACCTGTTGGGTGGCTGAGTGGTCTAACTAACAGACCTGTTTGGTGGCTGAGTGGTCTAATCTAACTAACAGACCTGTTGGGTGGCTGAGTGGTCTAATCTAACTAACAGACCTGTTGGGTGGCTGAGTGGTCTAACTAACAGACCTGTTGGATGGCTGAGTGGTCTAACTAACAGACCTGTTGGGTGGCTGAGTGGTCTAACTAACAGACCTGTTGGATGGCTGAGTGGTCTAACTAACAGACCTGTTGGATGGCTGAGTGGTCTAACTAACAGACCTGTTGAGTGGCTGAGTGGTCTAACTAACAGACCTGTTGGGTGGCTGAGTGGTCTAATCTAACTAATAGACCTGTTGGGTGGCTGAGTGGTCTAACTAACAGACCTGTTGGGTGGCTGAGTGGTCTAATCTAACTAATAGACCTGTTGGGTGGCTGAGTGGTCTAACTAACAGACCTGTTGGGTGGCTGAGTGGTCTAATCTAACTAACAGACCTGTTGGGTGGCTGAGTGGTCTAATCTAACTAACAGACCTGTTGGGTGGATGAGTGGCCTAACTAACAGACCTGTTGGGTGGCTGAGTTATCTAGTCTATCTAACAGACCTGTTGGGTGGCTGAGTGATCTAGTCTATCTAACATACCGGTTGTGTGGCTGAGTGGTTTAGTCTATTCAACCGACCTGTTGGGTGGCTGAGTGATCTAGTCTATCTAACAGACCTGTTGGGTGGCTGAGTGATCCATTCTATCTAACATACCTGTTGGATGGCTGAGTGGTCTAACTAACAGACCTGTTGGGTGGCTGAGTGATCTAGTCTATCTAACAGACCTGTTGGGTGGCTGAGTGATCCATTCTATCTAACATACCTGTTGGGTGGATGAGTGGCCTAACTAACAGACCTGTTGGGTGGCTGAGTTATCTAGTCTATCTAACAGACCTGTTGGGTGGCTGAGTGATCTAGTCTATCTAACATACCGGTTGTATGGCTGAGTGGTTTAGTCTAACCAACAGACCTGTTGGATGGCTGAGTGGTCTAATCTAACTAACAGACCTGTTGGATGGCTGAGTGGTCTAACTAACAGAGCTGTTGGATGGCTGAGTGGCCAAACTAACAAACCTGTTGGGTGGCTGAGTGATCTAGTCTATCTAACATACAGGTTGTGTGGCTGAGTGGTTTAGTCTAAATAACAGACCTGTTGGGTGGCTGAGTGATCTAGTCTAACAAACAGACCTGTTGGGTGGCTGAGTGGTCTAACTAAAAGACCTGTTGGGTGGCTGAGTGGTCTAACTAAAAGACCTGTTGGGTGGCTGAGTGGTCTAACTAACAGACCTGTTGGGTGGCTGAGTGGTCTAACTAACAGACCTGTTGGGTGGCTGAGTGGTCTAACTAACAGACCTGTTGGGTGGCTGAGTGGTCTAATCTAACTAACAGACCTGTTGGGTGGCTGAGTGGTCTAACTAATAGACCTGTTGGGTGGCTGAGTGGTCTAATCTAACTAACAGACCTGTTGGGTGGCTGAGTGGTCTAACTAATAGACCTGTTGGGTGGCTGAGTGATCTAGTCTATCTAACAGACCTGTTGTGTGGCTGAGTGGCCTAACTAACAGACCTGTTGGGTTGCTGAGTGGTCTAACTAACAGACCTGTTTTGTGGCTGAGTGGTCTAACTAACAGACCTGTTGGGTGGCTGAGTGGTCTAACTAACAGACCTGTTGGATGGCTGAGTGGTCTAACTAACAGACCTGTTGGGTGGCTGAGTGGTCTAACTAACAGACCTGTTGGATGGCTGAGTGGTCTAACTAACAGACCTGTTGGATGGCTGAGTGGTCTAACTAACAGACCTGTTGGGTGGCTGAGTGGTCTAACTAACAGACCTGTTGGGTGGCTGAGTGGTCTAATCTAACTAACAGACCTGTTGGGTGGCTGAGTGGTCTAATCTAACTAACAGACCTGTTGGGTGGCTGAGTGGTCTAACTAACAGACCTGTTGGATGGCTGAGTGGTCTAACTAACAGACCTGTTGGGTGGCTGAGTGGTCTAACTAACAGACCTGTTGGATGGCTGAGTGGTCTAACTAACAGACCTGTTGGATGGCTGAGTGGTCTAACTAACAGACCTGTTGGGTGGCTGAGTGGTCTAACTAACAGACATGTTGGGTGGCTGAGGGGTCTATTCTAACTAATAGACCTGTTGGGTGGCTGAGTGGTCTAACTAACAGACCTGTTGGGTGGCTGAGTGGTCTAACTAACAGACCTGTTGGGTGGCTGAGTGGTCTAACTAACAGACCTGTTGGGTGGCTGAGTGGTCTAACTAACAGACCTGTTGGGTGGCTGAGTGGTCTAACTAACAGACCTGTTGGGTGGCTGGGTGGTCTAATCTAACTAACAGACCTGTTGGATGGCTGAGTGGTCTAACTAACAGACCTGTTGGGTGGCTGAGTGGTCTAATCTAACTAACAGACCTGTTGGGTGGCTGAGTGGTCTAACTAACAGACCTGTTGGGTGGCTGAGTGGTCTAATCTAACTAACAGACCTGTTGGGTGGCTGAGTGGTCTAACAAATAGACCTGTTGGGTGGCTGAGTGGTCTAACTAACAGACCTGTTGGGAGGCTGAGTGGTCTAACTAACAGACCTGTTGGGTGGCTGAGTGGTCTAACTAACAGACCTGTTGGGTGGCTGAGTGGTCTAACTAACAGACCTGTTGGGTGGCTGAGTGGTCTAATCTAACTAACAGACCTGTTGGGTGGCTGAGTGGTCTAACTAACAGACCTGTTGGGTGGCTGAGTGGTCTAATCTAACTAACAGACCTGTTGGGTGGCTGAGTGGTCTAACTAATAGACCTGTTGGGTGGCTGAGTGGTCTAACTAACAGACCTGTTGGGTGGCTGAGTGGTCTAACTAACAGACCTGTTGGGTGGCTGAGTGGTCTAACTAAAAGACCTGTTGGGTGGCTGAGTGATCTAGTCTATCTAACAGACCTGTTGTGTGGCTGAGTGGCCTAACTAACAGACCTGTTGGGTTGCTGAGTGGTCTAACTAACAGACCTGTTTTGTGGCTGAGTGGTCTAACTAACAGACCTGTTGGGTGGCTGAGTGGTCTAACTAACAGACCTGTTGGATGGCTGAGTGGTCTAACTAACAGACCTGTTGGGTGGCTGAGTGGTCTAACTAACAGACCTGTTGGATGGCTGAGTGGTCTAACTAACAGACCTGTTGGATGGCTGAGTGGTCTAACTAACAGACCTGTTGGGTGGCTGAGTGGTCTAACTAACAGACCTGTTGGGTGGCTGAGTGGTCTAATCTAACTAACAGACCTGTTGGGTGGCTGAGTGGTCTAATCTAACTAACAGACCTGTTGGGTGGCTGAGTGGTCTAACTAACAGACCTGTTGGGTGGCTGAGTGGTCTAACTAACAGACCTGTTGGGTGGCTGGGTGGTCTAATCTAACTAACAGACCTGTTGGATGGCTGAGTGGTCTAACTAACAGACCTGTTGGGTGGCTGAGTGGTCTAATCTAACTAACAGACCTGTTGGGTGGCTGAGTGGTCTAACTAACAGACCTGTTGGGTGGCTGAGTGGTCTAACTAACAGACCTGTTGGGTGGCTGAGTGGTCTAACTAACAGACCTGTTGGGTGGCTGAGTGGTCTAACTAACAGACCTGTTGGGTGGCTGAGTGGTCTAACTAACAGACCTGTTGGGTGGCTGGGTGGTCTAATCTAACTAACAGACCTGTTGGATGGCTGAGTGGTCTAACTAACAGACCTGTTGGGTGGCTGAGTGGTCTAATCTAACTAACAGACCTGTTGGGTGGCTGAGTGGTCTAACTAACAGACCTGTTGGGTGGCTGAGTGGTCTAACTAACAGACCTGTTGGGTGGCTGAGTGGTCTAACTAACAGACCTGTTGGGTGGCTGAGTGGTCTAATCTAACTAACAGACCTGTTGGGTGGCTGAGTGGTCTAACTAACAGACCTGTTGGGTGGCTGAGTGGTCTAACTAACAGACCTGTTGGGTGGCTGAGTGGTCTAACTAACAGACCTGTTGGGTGGCTGAGGGGTCTAACTAACAGACCTGTTGGATGGCTGAGTGGTCTAACTAACAGACCTGTTGGGTGGCTGAGTGGTCTAACTAACAGACCTGTTGGATGGCTGAGTGGTCTAACTAACAGACCTGTTGGGTGGCTGAGTGGTCTAACTAACAGACCTGTTGGGTGGCTGAGTGGTCTAATCTAACTAACAGACCTGTTGGATGGCTGAGTGGTCTAACTAACAGACCTGTTGGGTGGCTGAGTGGTCTAATCTAACTAATAGACCTGTTGGGTGGCTGAGTGGTCTAACTAACAGACCTGTTGGGTGGCTGAGTGGTCTAACTAACAGACCTGTTGGGTGGCTGAGTGGTCTAACTAACAGACCTGTTGGGTGGCTGAGTGGTCTAACTAACAGACCTGTTGGATGGCTGAGTGGTCTAACTAACAGACCTGTTGGGTGGCTGAGTGGTCTAATCTAACTAACAGACCTGTTGGGTGGCTGAGTGGTCTAACTAACAGACCTGTTGGATGGCTGAGTGGTCTAACTAACAGACCTGTTGGATGGCTGAGTGGTCTAACTAACAGACCTGTTGGGTGGCTGAGTGGTCTAACTAACAGACCTGTTGGGTGGCTGAGTGGTCTAATCTAACTAACAGACCTGTTGGGTGGCTGAGTGGTCTAATCTAACTAACAGACCTGTTGGGTGGCTGAGTGGTCTAACTAACAGACCTGTTGGATGGCTGAGTGGTCTAACTAACAGACCTGTTGGGTGGCTGAGTGGTCTAACTAACAGACCTGTTGGATGGCTGAGTGGTCTAACTAACAGACCTGTTGGATGGCTGAGTGGTCTAACTAACAGACCTGTTGGGTGGCTGAGTGGTCTAACTAACAGACCTGTTGGGTGGCTGAGTGGTCTAACTAACAGACCTGTTGGGTGGCTGAGTGGTCTAATCTAACTAACAGACCTGTTGGATGGCTGAGTGGTCTAACTAACAGACCTGTTGGGTGGCTGAGTGGTCTAATCTAACTAACAGACCTGTTGGGTGGCTGAGTGGTCTAACTAACAGACCTGTTGGGTGGCTGAGTGGTCTAACTAACAGACCTGTTGGGTGGCTGAGTGGTCTAACTAACAGACCTGTTGGGTGGCTGAGTGGTCTAATCTAACTAACAGACCTGTTGAATGGCTGAGTGGTCTAACTAACAGACCTGTTGGGTGGCTGAGTGGTCTAATCTAACTAACAGACCTGTTGGGTGGCTGAGTGGTCTAACTAACAGACCTGTTGGGTGGCTGAGTGGTCTAACTAACAGACCTGTTGGATGGCTGAGTGGTCTAACTAACAGACCTGTTGGGTGGCTGAGTGGTCTAATCTAACTAACAGACCTGTTGGGTGGCTGAGTGGTCTAACAAATAGACCTGTAGGGTGGCTGAGTGGTCTAACTAACAGACCTGTTGGATGGCTGAGTGGTCTAACTAACAGACCTGTTGGATGGCTGAGTGGTCTAATCTAACTAACAGACCTGTTGGATGGCTGAGTGGTCTAACTAACAGACATGTTGGATGGCTGAGTGGTCTAACTAACAGACCTGTTGGATGGCTGAGTGGTCTAATCTAACTAACAGACCTGTTGGATGGCTGAGTGGTCTAACTAACAGACCTGTTGGGTGGCTGAGTTGTCTAACTAACAGACCTGTTGGGTGGCTGAGTGGTCTAACTAACAGACCTGTTGGATGGCTGAGTGGTCTAACTAACAGACCTGTTGGGTGGCTGAGTGGTCTAACTAACAGACCTGTTGGATGGCTGAGTTTTCTAACTAACAGACCTGTTGGATGGCTGAGTGGTCTAACTAACAGACCTGTTGGGTGGCTGAGTGGTCTAATCTAACTAACGTACCTGTTGGGTGGCTGAGTGGTCTAACTAACAGACCTGTTGGGTGGCTGAGTGGTCTAATCTAACTAACAGACCTGTTGGGTGGCTGAGGGGTCTAATCTAACTAATATACCTGTTGGGTGGCTGAGTGGTCTAACTAACAGACCTGTTGGGTGGCTGAGTGGTCTAACTAACAGACCTGTTGGGTGGCTGAGTGGTCTAACTAACAGACCTGTTGGATGGCTGAGTGGTCTAACTAACAGACCTGTTGGGTGGCTGAGTGGTCTAATCTAACTAACAGACCTGTTGGGTGGCTGAGTGGTCTAACTAACAGACCTGTTGGATGGCTGAGTGGTCTAACTAACAGACCTGTTGGATGGCTGAGTGGTCTAACTAACAGACCTGTTGGGTGGCTGAGTGGTCTAACTAACAGACCTGTTGGGTGGCTGAGTGGTCTAATCTAACTAACAGACCTGTTGGGTGGCTGAGTGGTCTAATCTAACTAACAGACCTGTTGGGTGGCTGAGTGGTCTAACTAACAGACCTGTTGGGTGGCTGAGTGGTCTAACTAACAGACCTGTTGGGTGGCTGAGTGGTCTAACTAACAGACCTGTTAGGTGGCTGAGTGGTCTAACTAACAGACCTGTTGGGTGGCTGAGTGGTCTAACTAACAGACCTGTTGGGTGGCTGAGTGGTCTAATCTAACTAACAGACCTGTTGGATGGCTGAGTGGTCTAACTAACAGACCTGTTGGGTGGCTGAGTGGTCTAATCTAACTAACAGACCTGTTGGGTGGCTGAGTGGTCTAACTAACAGACCTGTTGGGTGGCTGAGTGGTCTAACTAACAGACCTGTTGGGTGGCTGAGTGGTCTAACTAACAGACCTGTTGGGTGGCTGAGTGGTCTAATCTAACTAACAGACCTGTTGGATGGCTGAGTAGTCTAACTAACAGACCTGTTGGGTGGCTGAGTGGTCTAACTGACAGACCTGTTGGATGGCTGAGTGGTCTAACTAACAGACCTGTTGGGTGGCTGAGTGGTCTAATCTAACTAACAGACCTGTTGGGTGGCTGAGTGGTCTAACTAACAGACCTGTTGGGTGGCTGATTGGTCTAACTAACAGACCTGTTGGGTGGCTGAGTGGTCTAACTAACAGACCTGTTGGGTGGCTGAGTGGTCTAACTAACAGACCTGTTGGGTGGCTGAGTGGTCTAACTAACAGACCTGTTGGGTGGCTGAGTGGTCTAACTAACAGACCTGTTGGGTGGCTGAGTGGTCTAACTAACAGACCTGTTGGGTGGCTGAGTGGTCTAACTAACAGACCTGTTGGGTGGCTGAGTGGTCTTGTCTAAAAGACCTGTTGGGTGGCTGAGTGGTCTAATCTAACTAACAGACCTGTTGGGTGGCTGAGTGGTCTAACTAACAGACCTGTTGGGTGGCTGAGTGGTCTAACTAACAGACCTGTTGGGTGGCTGAGTGGTCTAACTAACAGACCTGTTGGGTGGCTGAGGGGTCTAACTAACAGACCTGTTGGATGGCTGAGTGGTCTAACTAACAGACCTGTTGGGTGGCTGAGTGGTCTAATCTAACTAATAGACCTGTTGGGTGGCTGAGTGGTCTAACTAACAGACCTGTTGGATGCCTGAGTGGTCTAATCTAACTAATAGACCTGTTGGGTGGCTGAGGGGTCTAACTAACAGACCTGTTGGGTGGCTGAGGGGTCTAACTAACAGACCTGTTGGATGGCTGAGTGGTCTAACTAACAGACCTGTTGGGTACATTGTACCCCTGAACATGAACTCAGTACAGGTACCAGTGTATATAGCCAAGTTATTGCCTGCTGCCTTTGAACATGGACTCAGTACAGGTACCAGTGTAAATAGCCAAGTTATTACCTGCTGCCTTTGAACATGGACTCAGTACAGGTACCAGTGTATATAGCCAAGTTATTACCTGCTGCCTTTGAACATGGACTCAGTACAGGTACCCAGTGTATATAGCCAAGTTATTACCTGCTGCCTTTGAACATGGACTCAGTACAGGTACCAGTGTAAATAGCCAAGTTATTACCTGCTGCCTTTGAACATGGACTCAGTACAGGTACCAGTGTATATAGCCAAGTTATTACATCCTATTCCTGAACATTGACACTGTACAGGTACCAGTTTATATAGCCAGGTTATTACATGGTACATTTACATTTATATCATTTAGCAGACGCTCTTATCCAGAGCGACTTACAAATTGGTGCATTCACCTTTAGCCAGTGGGATAACCACTTTTTCTTTTTTATGGTGGGGTGGAGGAGGGGCGGGGGGGTAGAAGGATTACTTTATACTATTCCAGGTATTCCTTAAAGAGTTCCTTAAAACCCCTGAACATGGACTCAGTA